>NW_017674864.1:33130-82528 GCF_001879085.1 Nicotiana attenuata | reverse complement strand
CGTACGGACAAGACCCTAACTTACTTTTACCTTTACATTTAAATAAATAAATCTAGTTAACAATCCATAGCATACAATAAAGAAACATGGTAATTTAATAATAATAATAGGAAGTCTAATTTATAAGTCTGAATCAAAACGCGGAATAGTCAACAATAGCCTCTACCCAAGATTTGGTGTCACATTACTCACGAACCACTAAGAATAAACTAAATACAAAGGTCTGAAAGAAATATAACAACTGTCTGTCTCGAAAACAATGAGGCAACAGTCAAAAGGAAAACATAAAGAAGAGACGCCGGGCCTGCGGACGCCTGCAAGGCTACCTCAGTCTCGTGAATAGGAAAGTCTGCTCCCGAACTACTGCTGCTGCTGCTCCTCAAAACCTGGACCTGTGCAAAAATGCATAGAAGTGTAGCATCAGCACAACCGACCCCATGTGCTGGTAAGTGTCTAGCCTAACCCCGGCGAAGTAGTGACGAGGCTAGACTGGACATCACATAAACCTGTGCAGTTATAAATATACAGCGGAAATCGAATACCAAGTAATTAACAACATGGGAGGGGAAACATGCTAAGGGGAGATACAATATTAACAGCAATCCAGAGTAACAACTAAAACAGCTTAGGTTCACAATGAACAAGGAATCAATACTCAATACAAACACATAGCCTCAATAACTGTTGCGGCGTGCAACCCGCACCATAATTACTATTGTTGCGGCGTGCAACCCGCTCCACAAATACCACTGTTGCGGCGTGCAACCCGACCCATATCATTTATCATGTATCATTGTTGCGGCGCGCAACCCGATCCTCACCTTTTACTGTTGCGGCGTGCAACCCGATCCTCACCTTTTACTGTTGCGGCGTGCAACCCGATCCTCAATATCATTGTTGCGGCGCGCAAACCGATCCTCAATATCATTTAACAGTCCGACTCCCCAAACAACAGTCACAATTAAGGGGCATAAAAAAAATAAGTAAATATTTGACAAACATCCCGGCAAGGGAAAGAATCCAACAAGTTCAACCAAACATCCCGGAAAGGGAATAATCAACAATGCTTTCTCTTTCTTACTTTTCTTATCTCCCGATATCACTGGAGCCCAAGCTCCAAGAAATTTCTTATCTCATATTCCGTCACAAACAACAATATAACGACTTCCCGGTAAGGGAACAAAACATCATCTCAAATATTCCGGCAAGGGGATTACTATAACCACATTAGTTCCAACATTTAACCACCACGGCTATAACCAACCTATTACCACACATAACCATCTCGGCTATATCTAACCGATTACCTCACCTAACCACCCCACTGATAACTAGCCTATTATGTTACTTAACCACCTCAGTTATAACTATAGTCATCCCACGACACAAGGAAACATTAACCTAAGTGACCCTAGTATCCGTCAAGAACACAATGCAGAGGAATCACAACCCAACAATAGCCCGTTAAGAGGGCAACATAATGATCTCTTCTCTTCACAACTCGAGTAAATGCTCTAGAGGTTCAATTATCACTTGTGCTGTCACAATTCGTTCTACAACTGGAGCCGACGCTCCTCAATGAAACAAGTCATTTCATATACTTTCAATATTCATATCACAATTCGAGCCAATGCTCCTAGGAATCAAATTATCATATCACCATTCACATGTTATTCACAACATATAGAAATACTCCAATAAACATGGAATTCACAATCAGTTCATGATAATCACATTATAAGGACTCACGGTCATGCTAGACACCAATGTATAGATACTCGTCGCCATGCCTATACATCGTACTCGATCACATAGCAATTAGCAACAAGACTCGATTCTTATTCCCTCAAGCTAGGGTTAAACCAAGCACTTACCTCAAAGCCTTGAAATCCACTTAATCCTCAACTATCGCTTTACCTCGCGGTTCCACCTCCAATTCGCTCGAATCTAATCACAAATTGCTCAATTACTTTAATAAATACTATATGAATCAATTTGAATGCATAAAAATGAGTTTCCCAAGTTTTTTTCCCAAAAATTCCAAAATCGCCCCCGGGCCCACGTGGTCAAAACTCGAGGTTCGAACCAAAATCTGGTTACCCATTCCCCCACGAGTTCAAATATATAATTTGTTTTGAAATCGGACCTCAAATCGAGGTCCAACTCCCCAATTTATAGAAAACCTAGGTTCTACCCAAAAATCCCAATTTCACGCATGAAAATCTTTGATTTCAAGTGGAAAACATGTTTAATGATGTTAAAGATTGAAATAATTGAGTAAAAATCAACTTACAAGTGATTTGGGATGAAGTTTGCTCTTAAAAATTCGCCTATGGTGTTTGGATTTTGAAAGAATGGTGAAAAGTGGTGAAAATTCGACTAAGTATAAAATTTGCTGGGCCTCGGATATGGGAAATGCGAAGGTAAGTTCGCATTTGCGAACATCACAGGCTTGGGAATTGCGACCACAGGGATCGCATTTGCGAACTCAGGTCTGGAGGCCAGGCTTCGCATTTGCGAAAATGCCATCGCATTTGCGATCAGTGGCCTCTCGCATTTGCGAGCAAAATTCTCGCATTTGCGACCTGTGCGTAATTGCCCAGACCTCGCAATTGCGACTGGAAGCTCGCATTTTCGAGCTCGCAATTGCGACTGGAAGCTCGCATTTGCGAGCTCGCAATTGCGAGTCTCCCTTTCGCATTTGCGAAAACCACAGAAGCCAACATACCAGATTTTTTTTAAAATGAGAAATGCAATCCGATGCCTATCCAAAACTCACTCGAGCCCTCGGGGCTCTAAACCAATTATGCACACAACCTCAAAAATATCCTACGGACTTATCCGTGCGATCAAATCGCCAAAATAACATCATATACATCGAATCAAGCCTCAAAACTCATGATTTTTTATTATAACTTCATAAACTTCAAACTTTAGATATATAGGTCCGAAACACGTCAAACGACGTCCGATTTTGACCAAACTTCACAAAAAGCGCTTAAACAATATATAAGACTTGTACCGGGCGTCGGAACCAAAATACGAGCCCGATACCACAGCCTTTTAATAAATTTTCATTTTCATTTTCCTTAACAATTTCAGAAAAACAATTTAACAGAAAAATTCTTTCCTCGGGCTCTAGGCCTCGGAATTCGATTCCGGGCACATGCCCGAGTCCCATATTTTTCTACGGACCTTCCGGGACCGTCCAATCTTGGGTCCGGGTCCGTTTACCAAAAATGTCGACCAAAGTCAACTTCAATCATATTAATATCAAAATTCTTCAAATTTTTCACAGAATTCATATATTTCAACATAAAAGTTTTTCGGCTACGCGCCCGGACCGCGCACGCAAATCGAGGCAACTAAGAATGAGGTTTTCAAGGCCTCGAAAGCACGGAACGAATGAGGAAACAGGTGATGACCCTTTGGGTCGTCACATCCTCCACCTCTAAAACAACCGTTCGTCCTCGAACGGACAAAAGAAAGAAGTACCTCAGTCAGGAAATAGATGTGGATAACGGCTCCGCATATCGGACTCGGACTCCCAGGCCGATGCCTCAGGGGGCTGACCTTTCCACTGAACATGAACAGAAGGAAAACTCCTAGACCTCAACTGACGAACATGCCGGTCTAGAATAGCTACCGGCTCCTCCTCATAAGATAAATCCTTGTCCAACTGGACAGTGCCGAAATCTAACACATGGGTAGGATCGCCGTGATACCTCCGAAGCATAGACACATGGAAAAATGGATGCACGGCTGATAAGCTAGGTGGCAATGCAAGTCTATAAGCGACCTCTCCCACTCGATCAAGAACCTCAAACGGGCCAATGTGCCTAGGGCTAAGCTTGCCCTCTTTCCAAATCTCATCACGCCCTTCATAGGCGACACCCGGAGCAATACCCGCTCACCAACCATGAAAGCTACATCTCGAACCTTACGATCTGCGTAGCTCTTTTGCCTAGACTGAGCTGAACAAAGTCTGTCCTGAATAACCTTGACCTTCTCCAAGGCCTCCTGAACTAAATCTGTACCTATCAACCGAGCCTCTCCCGGCTCGACCATCCAATCGGAGACCGACACCGCCTACCATATAAGGCCTCATAAGGAGCCATCTGCTCGACTGGTAGCTGTTATTGTAGGCAAACTCTGCTAAAGGCAAGAACTGATCCCATGAACCTCCAAGGTCAATAACACAAGCCCGGAGCATATCCTCCAAAATCTGAATATTCCGCTCGGACTGACCGTCCGTCTGAGGATGGAACGCTGTGCTCAACTGAACCTGGGTACCTAACTCCTGCTTAACCGCTCTCCAGAAGCGCGAGGTAAACTGCGTACCCCGATCCGAAATGATAGATACCGGCACTCCATGAAGGCGAACAATCTCCCGGATATAAATCTCAGCTAACCTCTCGGATGAATAGGAGACTGCCACTGGAATGAAATGCACTGACTTGGTCAGCCTATCAATAATGACCCAAATAGCATCAAACTTCTTCCGAGTCAGCGGAAGTCCAGTAATGAAATCCATGGTAATCCTCTCCCACTTCCACTCGGGGAGCTCAATCCTCTGAAACAAACCACCGGGTCTCTGATGCTCATACTTGACCTGCTGACAGTTCAGACACCGAGCCACATACGCAACAATGTCCTTCTTCATCCTACACCACCAATAATGCTGCCGCAAGTCCTGATACATCTTCGCGGCGCCCGGGTGAATATAATACCGAGAACTATGGGCCTCCGCTAAGATCAACTCTCGAATCCCATCAACATTAGGCACATAAACTCGCCCCTGCAATCTCAAAACACCATCATCATCTAAGGTCACCTTCGTGGCACCACCTCGCTGTACCGTGTCTCTCAGGACACACAAATGGGGATCATCAAATTGCCGATCACGGATACGCTCCAATAGAGAAGAACGAGCGACCGTGCAAGCCAACACTCTGCTAGGCTCAGAAATGTCTAATCTCACAAATAGGTTGGCCAAAGCCTGAACATCTAAAGCAAGCGGTCTCTCGCTGACCGGGATATAAGCAAGACTACCCATGCTGGCGGACTTCCTACTCAATGTATCGGCCACTACATTGGCCTTACCCGGGTGATATAAGATAGTAACATCATAATCTTTTAACAACTCCAACCACCTCCTCTGCCTCAAATTCAAATCCTTTTGCTTAAATAAGTACTGTAGGCTCTTATAATCGGTGAACGCCTCGCACGTCACGCCATACAAATAGTGCCTCAAAATCTTCAAGGCGTGGACAATGGCTGCCAACTCCAGATCATGCACTGGATAGTTCTTCTCATGAATTTTCAACTGCCTCGAAGCATAGGCAATGACCTTGCCATCCTGCATCAACACTGCTCCAAGCCCAACACGGGAAGCATCACAATAAACAGTATAGGGCCCTGAACCTGTGGGCAGAACCAACACCGGTGCCGTAGTCAGAGCTGTCTTGAGCTTCTGAAAGCTCGCCTCACACTCCTCCGACCATCTGAACTGGGCACCCTTCTGGGTCAATCTGGTCATCGGGGCTGCAATAGATGAGAATCCCTCCACGAACCGTCTGTAGTAGCCTGCCAACCCCAAGAAACTCCGGATCTCTGTAGCTGATGCTGGTCTAGGCCAGTTCTTGACTGCCTCTATCTTCTTTGGGTCCACCTGAATACCCTTAGCTGATACAACGTGACCCAGAAATGCAACTGAACTCAGCCAGAACTCACACTTGGAGAACTTGGCATATAACTGACTATCCCTCAAAGTCTGAAGAACCACTCTAAGGTGCTGCTCGTGCTCTTCCTGGCTGCGGGAGTACACCAAAATATCATCAATAAAGACTATCATGAACATGTCAAAATATGGCCTGAACACTCGGTTCATCAACTCCATAAATGCTGCTGGGGCATTGGTCAACCCAAATGACATGACTAAAAACTCATAGTGCCCATGCCGAGTGCGGAATGCTGTCTTAGGGACATCGGATGCCCTAATCCTCAAGTGATGGTAGCCAGATCGCAAGTCAATCTTGGAGAATACCCTGGCACCCTGAAGCTGGTCGAACAAATCATCAATCCTCGGCAGTGGGTACTTGTTCTTTATCGTCACTTTGTTCAATTGCCGGTAATCAATNCCAATTTCACCCATGAAAATCTTTGATTTCAAGTGGAAAACATGTTTAATGATGTTAAAGATTGAAAGAATTGAGTAAAAATCAACTTACAAGTGATTTGGGATGAAGTTTGACTCTTTAAAAATTCGCCTAGTGGTGTTTGGGTTTGAAAGATAGGTGAAAAGTGGTAAAAATTCGACTAAGTATAAAATTTGCTGGGCTTCGGATATGGGAAATGCGAAGGTAAGTTCGCATTTGCGAACATCACAGACTTGGGAATTGCGACCACAGGGATCGCATTTGCGAACTCAGGTCTGGAGGCCAGGCTTCGCATTTGCGAAAATGCCATCGCATTTGCGATCAGTGGCCTCTCGCATTTGCGAGCAAAATTCTCGCATTTGCGACCTGTGCGTAATTGCCCAGACCTCGCAATTGCGACTGGAAGCTCGCATTTGCGAGCTCGCAATTGCGAGTCTCCCTTTCGCATTTGCGAAAACCACAGAAGCCAACATACCAGATTTTTAAAAAAATGAGAAATGCAATCCGATGCCTATCCAAAACTCACTCGTGCCCTCGGGGCTCTAAACCAATTATGCACACAACCTCAAAAACATCCTACGGACTTATCCCTGCGATCAAATCGCCAAAATAACATCATATACATCGAATCAAGCCTCAAAACTCATGATTTTTCATTATAACTTCATAAACTTCAAACTTTAGATATATAGGTCCGAAACACGTCAAACGACGTCCGATTTCGACCAAACTTCACAGAAAGCGCTTAAATAATATATAAGACTTGTACCGGGCGTCGGAACCAAAATACGAGCCCGATACCACAGCCTTTTAATAAATTTTCATTTCCATTTTCCTTAACAATTTTAGAAAAACAATTTAACAGAAAAATTCTTCCTCGGGCTCTAGGCCTCAGAATTCGACTCCGGGCACATGCCCGAGTCCCATATTTTCTACGGACCTTCCGGGACCGTCCAATCTCGGGTCCGGGTCCGTTTACCAAAAATGTCGACCAAAGTCAACTTTAATCATATTAATATCAAAATTCTTCAAATTTTTCACAGAATTCATATATTTCAACATAAAAGTTTTTCGGCTACGCGCCCGGACCGCGCACGCAAATCGAGGCAACTAAGAATGAGGTTTTCAAGGCCTCGAAAGCACGGAACGAATGAGGAAACAGGTGATGACCCTTTGGGTCGTCACAGTTATTGGGTGTAGAAACACCATTAATAAGGACTATGAAGCTTTGTGCCACCAAGTGTTTGAGAAAATGCCTAAGTGACCAAAACATGAAAATTATTGCTAATATGGAATCCCTTTGACTTGTATTGATATAGATTGAAGTTGAAAGGGTTGGCGAATGTTGTATTATGCTCAAGAGCAGGAAGTTAAGGTATGTGAGGCTAACTCTCTGTGTTCGGGAATTTTAATGATTCTCCCTACACTACGTTTTTTTTACCACGTCATCAATTGCCTCAGAAATATAGTTAAGCCTAGTTCCTTGAATAGTTGTAGAACTTCTATTCTCTAGCTTCATAACTCGTTCATGACTTTCATTCCGAACGTTGTGAGCTCAGTTCGTATTCAATATAGACTTGGGTTTGATTTCCCTGAGTCTCAGTATAGCTTACTCAACATGTCATAAACAGTTGAAGTTTTAGTGTTCATAATCAGTTCAAGAATACATGTCTCAGTCTAGTCATATTCAGTATTCCAGTATTATGTAACTCACTGTGATCCAGTATTCCAGTATCATGTATTGCAATATGATTCTCAGTTCCTGATTTTAAATCCCTGAATGTTGAACACCTGTATTTAGGCCTGAGGCCGTAGTTTATATGCTTTATGCATACTTGGGCCTAAGGCCGTAGTTTATGCTTTATGCATGTTTGGGCCTGAGGCCGTAGTTTATGCTTTATGCATGTTTTGGACTGAGGCCGCAGTTTATACTTTATGCATCTTTAGGCCTGAGGCCGCAGTTTATGCTTTATGAATTTTGGACCTGAGGTCGCAGTTATGTATACGTATACTTGGGCCCGAGGCCGCAGTTTGTGCACATATATATATTGGGCCTGAGGCCGCAGTTTAATATTCAGATCAACAGGTTGTTCACCATTCAGAAGAGGGAGTATTCACATCCTTACTTCCTTTTAGTTCAATTATTAGTTACCGTTCAGTTATCAGTTACCAGTTATCAGTTATCAGTTCAGTTATCAGTTATCAATTCAGTTATCAGTTATAAGCTATTATTTCAGTTTCAGTTTCAACAGTTATAATTTCAGCTATCAATTATCAATTCTCAGTTATCAGCTCAGTATTAGTTTCAGCATCTATAATTCTTTCTTTCAGTTGCTTTACATACCAGTGCAATTCAAATGTACTGACGTCCCTTTTGCTCGGGGCCTGCATCTCACGATGCAGGTAATGATTTACAGGTCGATGATTCAGAGCGCTAGGATTCTCGTACCAGCTATTTGGTGATCCCTAGTTCTTTCGGGGCATTATCATTACCTTACAGTCTTTCAATATTTACAGATAGTCAGTGTTTTTAGTACTTCAATAAAGGCTTCATAGACTAGAGTAACAGTTAGACAGAGTCTCAAGTTTTTCATGTTAAGCAATGTTGGCTACAGATATGTTTCAGACTTGTATTAGTGTTTCCACACTTTGATTTATATCATTCAGACTTTCAGTATATCAGCATGTGTTAGTTTATTTTCCGCATTCAGTATGTTATGATATCACATGTTGATTCAGCCAGCCAGTTGGTTCGCTCGGTCACATGTAGTCAAGCACCGAGTGTCGTGTTACGTCCAGGCCCAGGTTCGGGGCGTGACAAAAATGGTGGACTAGCCCAACCCAGCCCGTCAATTACTAAAGCCCATGTGGGCTGGGCTAGCCCAGTCTCGCCCATATTGACGACTCAACAAACACACAACAGTACCATTATCAATAACATTCATTATATTATCGCAAACCATAGTCCTGAACATAAATAAATTTGATACAAAATTATTATTTATATAACGAACTACATGATACACTATCAGATGACCGAGAAGACGAAACAAATAATAAATGGCGGACTCTTTTAAAATATAAAAGTTTTGGGCTATTTATTAAAAAATATAATAGTGATATTTTGGCCTAAAACCAGCTATTGAGTTGGTTTTGGGATTTGAGATTTTGCAAAAATTTAGGCAAAATCTATGGCCAAACATTTGTTTGCCAAATAAATCCCAAATTTATTTTGGCAAAATCTATGGTCAAACGGGTCCTAAGTTCTCCGTATTCTATATTTTCTTCCTGCATTTAATAACTTGTTTGTCCAAGTATTGGTGTTAATGCATTTTAATATTAAAATTATAATATTAAAGTGCATTATTTCTTGTGAGATAATGATTATAAATTCTCTTCCTACATTTAATAACATGTTTGGCCAAGTTTCTAAAATCAAGTATATTTTTTAAAGTGTACTTTAAAAAGACAGTTTTTGTTTAAGCTAATCAATTTGAAAAGTATTTTTGAACTGCAATAAATGTTTGCCAAAATTTATAAAAAATGCTTCCAAATGTATTTTTCTTAAAAGCGGTTTTCAAAAAGTACTTTTAGGGAGAAGCTAATTTTTCTGCTTCTCAAAAAATGTTGCTGCTTCTATTCAAAATTACTTTTTATTTCTAGAAGCTCGGTCAAATATCTCAACTTAAAAAAAAAAGTGCTTTTAGCCTTAGAGAAGCTTGGCCAAACATGCTATAAACGTGACTATTTTTAATTACATTCCGATTCGCAACTATTTTTCAATTATCAGTCCGAAAAGTGGCTAACTCGTATTATTTTTACTTGGGACTATAAGTCGTGGCGCAAAGGTCTAACATGAGTTGCGGCGGCTCATATAATTATCATTCGAATTGAGAAATGTATACTTTTAACCGCCTGATAGAAAACACATTAATTGCGAACCCCAATCTTACACTTCTCGGTCCACAGAAATCTGGGTCCACAAATTTGTGAGACAAAAATGAGCCTCATACAACTAGTGTCAATTGTATGAGACACAAAATAAAATTTTCCGTCTTGGATAGGATGAAAAAGCTCTGTAGAGACATTATATTTGTGAACTGAATACCAATGAGGGATATCAAGTTAAAGACATAATATTTGAGAACTGAATATTATAGGCCTAAATCATTAGGAGAAAATAAAGATAGAATTGATTAAAAACTTAGTAGGCGTTTGGAAATAAAAATTCTAATTTTTGAAGAAAAAAATAAGGTAGTATTTGGAGTTAAGTTAAAAAATAATATTTAAAATTTAAAATTGTGTTTGAACATGTATTTTACTTGAAAAAATATTACAACTTTATGAGTCGGAAAAAGTTTTTTTCTAAAAATATTGAAATTTTGAAAAACTCATTTTCGAAAAACCTCCAAATACTTGCAAATTTTATGGAACACGTTTATGAAAAAAATCTTCGGAAAAAAGAAGAAAAAAATCTATAGACAAACATCATCCATATCTAGTACAGTTGAGGTCTCCAGGTCGCCAAAAAGCCAAACCACCAATCAATGATCAATGAACCTGTTGCATATCAATTAATATTATAATGTCTTAATTAAGCATATAAATTACTATTATAAGTAGTAGTAGAAAATAAAGAGGTTGAGGAAAATCAAAGAGGACTCGGGCATCAACTTCCTTAATCGCTAGGAGTCCTAATTTGCATGGGATTGTTACTAAAAGTAGAAATTTGATCGAACACAATTAACTTTCCAAATCCAATTCAAAAAGGGAAAAAAAGAACATAGCATAGCAAGTTAACCCTTTACTCTCATTCTATAAATAACATGCAAACGTTTCACATCAACAAATTAATTATAACAACGATTCAATCTCAAACAAGTTGTGAACGTGCAAAGATTTCACGAACCATGACAACAATAAGACTTTTTGGGAAAAACATCGAAGTTAAGCAGGAGCAAAAGAAGAGCATAAAACTATTCGGAAAACTTATTATTGTTACATTACAAGAAGAACAAAATGTAGAAATAATACTACAAGAAGCAGCAGCATTAGTACAAAGAGATTTGCCTCCACCAAATATGTATGAAAAGAATCAATATTACCCTCCGTTATACTATCAGTATAATAATAACCCTAACGTTAATCAAATGACGCAAATATACCCCTCCTCCGTCAAAAATGTCCAAGGTGGACACTACATCCCGCGTGGCACTAACAATTTACTTAGGTGGACATCATGTGATGAGGTGGCATGTCACGTGATGTCCACCTCAGTAAATTCCTAGTGCCACGCGAGATGTAGTGTCCACCTTGGACATTTTTTACGGCGAAGGGGTATATTTGCATCACTTAGGTAACGTTAGGGTTATTTTTATACTGGTAGTATAACGGAGGGTAAGATTGATTCTTTTCGCATAGCAGAGGGACAAATCTGGCCCGTTTTGCCAGCTTTGAGTGGATCAATCCAAATTGTAGCATCAGACTCAAACAAGACTTTTTGCCAGCTTTGATTACAATAGCAAGTTGTAAATTCACATTGTAAATCTTTTTGGTTTCCCACTCGGTGTCCTGTACTCGTATTGGAGCCCGACTATATCCGGATTTGTACTGTGTAAGTGAAATATCTATACAGTTGATGCATCATATTCATCACCCATTTATATTACAACAAAGTGAAATTATTTTATCATATAATTATATATTATACCAAAATTTCTTCGTAATTTATCCGTGAAGATTTGGTATAATTATATATTATACCAAATTAAGAGTTATTTGTGATACATTTTGGACTAGCCAATACTCCAGCTATATTGATGTACATAATAGATAAGGTTTTCAAGTTGGCTTTTTGGAGGAAAAAGAAAATTTCATAGTTCTTAAAAGCGATATTCTTGTATATTCTCGTAGCCAGGAAGAACATGAGGATCATTTGAAAAATGTGTTAAAGACGCTGGAGAAAATCAGCTTTTGACCAAGTTCTCGAAACATGAATTTTGGCTAGACTCAGTGGCATTCCTCGGGCATATTGTAACTAAGGATGTGCATCACGGTAGATCCCAATAGGATAGAAGCAGTTCAAAAGTGGCAAGGATCAACTACTTCTATGGAGATACGTAACCTCTTGGGCTAGGGAGGCTACTACAAGATATTTTTGTAGAATTATTTATAGTAGCGGCGCCATTTACCAAGCTAACATAGAAAAAAAAAATCAAAGTTTCAATGGACGAAAAAATGTGACCAGAGCTTTTCGAAGTTCAAGACATGCTTGACCACTAACAATATTAGCCTTACCATCATGTTCTAGAGGATTTATAGTGTTATGTAATGCTTCGAATGTCAGATTAGGATATGTTCTCATGTAGACTGATCATGTGATAGCTTATGCTTCAACACAGCTAAAGAGGTACAATCCCATCTATGATTTGAAGATTGCCGTAATTGTATTTTCTCTGAAGATTTAGAGACACTACTTGTACCCTGAAACGTGCGAGATTTTATAGACCACAAGAGACTGAAATACGCCTTCTAGCAGAGACATTTGAATTTTTAGCAAGGTAGATAGATAAAACTATTTAAGGACTATGATTTTGCACTATTCTATATCATCCCGGAAATGCCATTATTGTGGTCAATGCACTAGGTAAAAAATAAATAAAATAAAATAAAATTGTGGGGTAGTTCTGCACATATAGCTCCTATAGCGAGACTTTTGGTTAAGAATGTGCATAAACTAAATGGTACAAGTGTCAGATTTAGTGTGAAAAATTTCAGAGCCATTGTTGGCTTGTGATCAATTAAAGTCTTCATTAGCAAAATGCATAAAGGCCACTCAATATATAGATTAGCGATTATGCAAATATCGAGATGGGGTTCTAGCTAGTAAAAGAAGGATATAACTATTGATAGAAATTGTATTCTCAACTAGGTGACTAATTATGTGTACTAGATGTAGATGTGTTAAGACGAGTTATTCTTGAATAGTTCACAATCCTAGATACGTTGTACATCCGGAGTCTAGTAAAATGTACCATGACTAGATGAAAATTATGTTTGTGGAAAAAGAAAGGGGGAAGATTAACTTAGCCTTGTTTCTAAAAGTTTAAACTTGTTAGCCTGTCACCATTTGTGACTCGCATGCACGCTACAACAACTCGAGATTCCAAAGTGAAAATATAATAGAATCAAAGTGAATTTTATGACAAAACAACCTTAAACAATTAGAAGTTATAATTATATGTAGGTAATTAAAATTGGCTTACATGGTATGCACACTTTTACCAGTCAAAACTTTACACACTAAGGATAAATATACTCAAATATACATGAATGGAAAATTATCGAACTATACATGGTCTATTGCCCATCATTTCTGATAGAAGATCATAATTTACTACACGATTTTGACAATCTTTCCAAGAAACATTGGTTACACGAGTAGATATATCTTAGTATCCTATTTTAACAGCCGACAAGCGAGGAACGTACTATGCAAATCCTGAAGTATATGTAGATAGTTTACATTTTAAGTTTGGAGGTAGCTTGTACGCCTATATATCTATAACTGAATTTGCCTGCAATGATGGCTTTCAGTCTAGTATTTAGGTAGCACCATATGGAGCCTTGTATAGTATATGATGTTGTTCTCCTATCGGATGATTTGAAGCCGGTGAGACTAACTTATTAGGACCCCACTTAGTACAAGAAGCTATTGAAAAGGTCTAGTGATCAGATTGCTCACAGCTCATAATAGGCAAAAGTCCTATACGGATCAGAGGAGAATGGACTTAGTTTTCACAATTGGGGTAGAGTGTCCCTACGAGTTTTCCCTATGAAAGGTGTAATGGGATAAAAAAAAAAGGGTAAGTTGAGCCCGAGGTTTAAAGGGTCGTACAAAATACTAGACTAAGTGTGAGTTGTGGCATATTGGTAGGCACTTCCTCCCGAATTGTCTTTCATAAATCAAGTATTTTATGTTGTTGTGCTAAGAAAATATAGAGCAGACTCCTATCATGTGATTGAAGTACCGATTATAGAGTTAAATGGGAACTTATTATACGAGGAGGAGTCGGTAGTTATTGTTGAAAGGAAAGTAAGAAAGCCACGGTCAAAACATATTGTGTTCGTTAAAGTTTTATGGAGAAATCATACCATTGAAGAAGCTACTTGGGAAGTAGAAAAGATATGTAAACGAAGTATACCCCATTTATTTCAGTCTACAGGTACGTACTTGAATTAAATTCGGAGACCGAATTTCATAAGATGGGAAGGATGTAATACCCTAACATTTTAAGTGAGGATATATTGGACATTTAGAAAATAATTTAAGTCCAAAGAAAGAAAAAAAAAGGAAAAAAAAAACTAATAAACAAAACAAAAAGAAGAAACCTAGTCAAATTAAAAGAAGGGGCAAAGCCCACTGGAACTAAAAGAAAAGGGAAAAGGGGGAACGCAGCAAGCTGCGGCTAAGACAAAGCAAAAAAGAAAAGGGGGTTGAAAATTAAGAGGATATCTCCTTTTGGCTAACGCACAACGGAAAAGAAGAAGAAAAAAAACGAAAAAGAGGAAAAAGTTTTCTGGTGTTGCCTCGTACAAAATATTGTTTCCATTCAAACCATTGGCATATAACCTTATTTCAACGATAAGCCCCGGGTAATTATATATATTTTCCTTCTTTCTGAAACAATAGTAGTTTATATACATGATTCCTCGCAAGACTAAGTAAATATAATGTGGAATTTGATTCTGAGTTAGAAGAGGAGGTTAGGAAACTGAGAGAAATCCATAAGGCTTTTCATGAATTAAGCAGGTATATTATATGAATACGCTAAAAAGTTATTGATTATGGACTAGTTTAATTACTCATAGTACGGGTAAATACAATTCAGCAATTATGGTCAAACATGAACCTCTGAGGGTTAATATATATTTTAAATTGGCTATGAATTAGTTTAAACAAGAAAATTAACATGAGATCGATATTATGTAATTATAGATTGATTAGAGGAATTTGTGCGAATTGCTCGAGATGAAGCATTTGGTATTTCGGCACGAGTACTGTGAGTAGTAATCTTATCACAATTTGTGTTTTCATAACCTGCAAGATTTATATATGATTTTGAAAATAAATGTGTTACCGATGCTTTGAAATTGCATGTGGGACAAGTTCTTTACTTGATATGATACAGAACAGTTTACTTGAGATGTTTACCGATTAATCTAAATATTTTCACCGTTACTAGATATGTTTTACCGTTACTTGAGATGTTACAGTTATTTGAAGTATTCTCACTGTTACTAGATATGTTTTACTGTTACTTGAGACATGATTACTGTTACCGAAATAAAAATTACAAGATTTGATAAGGAATGATATGCCCTTCATTATTTTGAAAATACTTTTGTACGAGTATTTACTATTTACAAGAAAGAATCTAAATAGGAGGAGACTTTGAAGGATCCCGTAGCTAACGGCGGATTCGTTAGACCTAGTGCACCTTGTATTTACAGATTACCGATTACAGTTATAACCCTCGCTAGTGGGAAGGTAGAACTAGCATATAGTTACAGTTTTCCCTTGAGTAGGGAGCTACAGTTATATTTGACTCCTTTGACGAAGGGGTCCATACAATGATACAGATTACATGATCCTTCCTTGGAAACCTCCCAAACATAAAGATTTGATATGACACAGTGCTTACCGAGTCTATTACTGAATTGTTAAATTGATTCGTATTACAGGAAACACATGATGAGAATGATTATTATTACTGTTTTTTTTAAAGGGCATTTTATTTTTATGATAGTTCCTAATTATTATTATACAGACGTATTTTCTGACTTGTCCCCAATTAAAAACGCTTGTAGTTAAGTATTATTACTCACTGAGCTAGCGACTCACTCCCCGCTATTTTTTTTTTCCAGAGACAACAGTTGAAGAGCGAAGATTTCGTTAGTCTGACGCACAAGTTGATAATTTCTGGTGAGCCCCGCATTTGTTCGCGTGGGCGGAGATTTTATTTATTGTTATGGTCTTTTTTTGAACTCTTAGAGTCGCTCCATAGTCAAATTTTTTAATGTCTTGAGTATTCTTCGTTATTATAGATTTATATTGAGTGTCGCTCATTCTTATCAAATTTGGAGATAAAGTGGTATTTCTAGTTGTTAGTGGGTGAACTATTAAAGGTAGATACTTATTTTGGTTAATTGATAAAGTCATTGTCATTTGAATTGCTATTAGGATGTTTGGTTGCTGAATTTGAGACAGGAAAAATTTTGGGATGGTCCAAAAACTTGGGAAACTCTGTTCGATTTTCTGTAAAATTACCGATGAGGCTTACTTAGGAGCACTTGCTCCTAAGCACCGGTCACAATCCTAAATTGGATCGTGACAATAACTTTCTGAATCCTGCTCAATAATACTTTTTTTAATAATCGTGATGTCGAGCCAGCTTGTATGCACCTCGACTAATTTCACATGGTACAGATATCCACTAAGGCTTGGATAAATAAAAATAAATTACCTAATATTTTTGCCTCCATTAAAATTTAAACCTGAGACCTCATGATTCCCAACTCATATTTTTGACTAGTTGACCACACCGTAAATGCGAGTAATACTTCATATGACATGCTAGTAATACTTCACAGTGTTGTCAAAAGCACGTTTAAGCCCTAAAGCAATACTCAAAACATGTTGAGCGATTCGCTTCTCTTTGTGGACACTTCAGTGTCGCATCAAGACTCTAAGACATACATTTCCTTGGCAATGAATGTAATCCTGAAAGGGCGATACTGAACAATTGATATTTCACTTTATCGTAAAAAAATTTTCCATATATTTTTTATTCATGCTTATAATTATTGGTCTTGGACTACAAATACATGTATTTACTTTTTCTCCAGTTGCGCTTTTTTTATTAAAGCCCACGCTTTATTTGCGCTTTGCGCTTAAAGCCCCAACAGACCTTAGAGCTTTTTTATACTTTTCGCATTTGATAACACTGATTCTTCAAGAGAAAATGTCTGGTTTAATATGGTTTAGATTTATCATCAATTTGGAGTTCCATTTGGGGACAAGGACAAAAATGAGACCTTTTTCCTGATAGCAGGGTAATATTTGATTAAAAGTTTAACAGTTGGCAAAGTTGCTCAATTTTGGATAGTTAGGAGGCAAATTATTCCTATTTCTTAGATTAAATATTTTTACAATTAAATTCATTAAGTTTAAATCATATTAATCCGCCTTTGCAGGTACATACGACGAGAAATTACTCAATTACTTAAGTTCGCGGGAGAGAGAGAAAATAGAAAACAAAGATAATGATAAAGGTTTTGATGTGAGAGTACTGGATCCAGAGGGTAATTTTCATTAAGAGCTCGTGCTTTGCTTTAAATATCATTAAGAGCGTTACATAATACATGTTTAAATCAAATCAAAGCAAATCCACGAAAAAAGATATTTGAGTTCAGGGACGGCTCAAGGAATAAGACTAGTAAAAACATTTACTTTAGGAGACCCCCAAAAGTTTTTAATAACGAAATATTTTAAAACTTTGAACTAAACTATTCAAATAATTATATTAGTAAATAAAGTTATTCACAACAAGATCCAAGATAATGTATTGCAAACATTTGTCTAACATTATATTACCTTGAATTATTCTTACCAGTGTAAATAATAATAACAATAATATTTGAAGTTAAAAACTCTGTCTTAGAAGAATACTACAAATTGCAAAAAAAAGAAAACTAATTTTATTGCATGTGTTTATATCAATATATAAATTATATTTAAAAGTTTAAGGCCTCAATTAAAATTAAGCTTTTTAGATCACTAATTTTTTAGATGCATTTGTCTAGGTTAAAAGTTCAAAATCGAATTAAAAATATTTCCCCAAAGACACTTTAAATCAACTCGACACAACACCAAAATTCAAGTTATGGGTAAAAATTATACTAATCTTGTGTACGCAAATTTATGCAAGACACATCCAGATTCTATACAAAATAGCCAAACGATTGCAAGAAACTCACATTAAATTTTCTACATAGAATAGCATAACACAAAAAAATAATAATATCAGGGAGCACTCGAGAAGGTAGATCACCAACAAAAAATTCTTGATGCATGCTTTACATAGGTTATCGTGCCCGGTCAGGATTTGGGTGTGACTGTATCATAATACACTTTAAAATACTCTCCTAAACGAAACCTCCTCTCCTAGCCCGGAATATCGCACTTGATATTATCAAGTGTAGGAGCGTCCTAAGCATTTGATCTTTTTCCTCTAAGTGAGATCATAGTAGTCATGAGTTGTTTTCCTAAAGCCCGGAATATCGCACTTTATATTAAATGACATTACAGAACTATTCTCCGTCTCATAATTCTGTTTGGACTTCGATATCACCAAAACCCATTCCAAACCAAATTTAAAGAACTTCTAAAATCTTCAAGGAACCAACTTTCACTATTAAGCGCCAAAACGCTCACGGGTCATCCAAAACTCGATCCGAACATACGCTCAAGTCCGAAATTATCATACAAACCTACTGGAACCGTCAAATCCCGATTCCGAGGTCGTTTACTCAAAATGTTGACCAAAGTCAAACTTAGCCTTTTTAAGCCAACTTAAAGAACCAAGTGTTCCGATTTCAATCCGAACTCTTCCAAGTCCAAAACTACTCATCCCCACAAGTCATAAATGAGTCATCTGGTGAAGAATCAGAAAAACAGAGAAAAGAAAAATTCAAAATCACTACTCTCTGCAACTACACCTGTTTCTCTCGCTAACCCAAAGGAAAAGATTCTCAAGAAAGTTGAAAAGGAAATTTACCTACATTGATTCTTCTATAGCACAAACGTAGTTCAGTACCTATGGCCGAAGAATTTTCGGTGAGCGGCGAGATCGCCGGCACATTCTTCACGATTCTCACAAATGCCGCATGTTTATTTACAATCTTTATGGGCATTATCATAGTGGTTTTTGAGCCCATCCAGCGTCTTGAAATTTCTGCAATTACAGCATAAACACTTTGGATTCTCCCTTATAGGAGGATCCAACAACAGCTTAACCTTTTCTTTGTCGTTAAGTTCGTTATAGTCAACCCGTCCCATGAATTCATCAATGTGAGCAAGTAGTGAGAGCAAGAAGAGAGGAATAATGAGGAGAAAGCAAGAGCAAGGATGAGGGAGAAGAGAAGCAGTAGATTTAACAATGACGGAGATACTAGTGTGGAAGAAGAGAAAGAGGATAGAAATACCAATACAAGATTTGTTAACGGATTTTTCCTCCAAAAAAAGTGTTTATTTTTGTTTTTTTAATCTTTTCTTATTTGGTTCCGTTGGGGAAAAGTATCTCACATATATTTGTCACAAAAAATGGAAAAATGAATGTAACATTCATTTAATGAAGGGTGTTATATTTTGTCAAAATATACTTTTCAATAGTATTTTAATTTTGTTCAACACCACCTAATGTTTTAGTAATAATCCTTCCTGCATTAGTTAAAATCCGTTTTACTGCATAATCATCTTTCTTCTATTTCAAATTGATTTTCTACAATTTTTTTGTTCGTGTAATTGCATGTTTTAACCTAACTTATTATTTCTTTGAAGACTCGGGTAAAAAAAATAAGGGAGTATGATACAACTTGTGTCAAGTAATAGCTTGTTTGGATGGTTGTTATGTATGGTTTCATAATCTATTGTATTATATCGTATCATTATGATGTATATAATATTTGGATAGACTGTATTGTTTGTCATCATTTCGTGATGTCATGCATCAATAATGTGAAGAATAAACTTGCAATTTAATTTTAAAAAATAAGGTACAAGGTAGAATCTATATATTATTAGAAGGAGAGGATAAAGCCCTCTCCTTAAGCCAAGTGGCAACATAAAAAAAAAGCCACATGGCATAATTAGTTACTAATTAGTTATTTAGTTAATAAATAGTTATTATTTTTGAATTTAAATATTTATAAAAAACGAAAAAAATAAAAAATAAAAAACTACCACACACACACACACACACACACACACACACACACACACACATATATAATTGGTTACTTTATTTGAATTAATAAATACAAATCTTATAATTAGTTATAATAATAAAAACGAAAATATAAATATATATAAAAATAACTATCCATTCAAATTGGGTAGGAGTAGTTTCAAGTTGGAGTTTTAAAATTATTTTAAAATAAAAAAATTAGCTATAATAAAGAAACGAAAAAAAAGAAGAAAAACTACCCATTCAAGTCGGGAAGTAGTTTAAAATTGGAGTTTTAATATCTATATCTATATTCTATTCTATATATTATTAAAAGGAGAGGACAAAACCCTCTCCTTAAGCCAAGTGACATCCTAAAAAAAAGCCACATGACATAATTAGTTACTAATTAGTTATTTAGTTAATAATTAGTTATTATTTTTGAATTTTAATATTTATAAAAAACAAAAATAATAAAAAATAAAAAACTACCATCTATATATATATAATTGGTTACTTTATTTGAATTAATAAATATAGATCTTATAATTAGTTATAATAAAAAAATGAAAATACAAATATATATATAAAAATAACTACCCATTCAAATTGGGTGGGAGTAGTTTCAAGTTGGAGTTTTAAAATTATTTTAAAATAAAAACAATTAGCTATAATAAAGAAATGAAAAAAAAAAAGAAGAAAAACTACCCATTCAAATTGGGGAGTAGTTTCAAGTTGGAATTTTAAAATAATTTTAAAATAAAAAAAAAAATTACCAATTCAAATTGGGGAGTAGTTTCAAGTTGGAGTTTTAAAATTATTTTAAAATAAAGAAAACAAAAACAAAGCAATAAGAAAAAAAAAACCACATGGCACAATTAGTTTTAAAAAAAGTATTTATTAAAAATTAACAAAAAAAATTAACTACCTAAATTAACTACTCAAACATGGGCGAGCATTGGTTAGGGTTAGTTAATTTCTTTATTTTATTTTGTTAAATCATTTTCGTTTTTCTTTTTCGAGATAAAAAGTGTATTTATTCATTAAAATTAAATATTATTGAGATAAATATAATAAATTTTAAATTAAAAAAAATTTTAAGAGTAATAAAATATATATCTTTCTATTATGTTACAAAAAAATTAGCACACAAAAATATTAAAGAAGTAATATGCTAATAATTTTATTAACAATACAATTATACTAAATATTGGATAATATAATAAATAGCAATACATAATAAAAAAGTTATTTGATGACTATATAGGTCCCTTTAATTTAATAGAGATTTTATTCATTAAAATTCAGACAATATCTATTCTATTTATATAGAATTGGAGAAGCGAATCATTATGATAACTCAAAATGTAACATCAAAAAAATAACAAAGTGACAAATTTTAGGACAAAGCTCCAACAAATTTGGAGATTCAAAAATTATTTACAAAAAATATGATAAAAAAGACAGAACGAAATTAACTACCTAATATTAACTACTCAAACATGGGTGATATAATAAAGAATACATAAAAAAAAAGTTATTCCATGACTACATAAGTCCCTTTAATTTAATCGAGAATTTGTTAATTAAAATTCAGACAATATTATTGAGCACAATAGAATAAAATTTAAAATAAAAATTATTTGAAGAGTAGTAAAATATATATCTTCTATTATATTACAAAAATAAAGTAGCAGAGAAAAATATTAAATAAAATAATATGCTAATAAAAATTTCTATTAACAATGTAATAATACTAAATATTGGATGATATAATAAAGAAAAATAAAAAATAAAAAAGTTATTCGCTGCCTGTATAAGTCCCTTTAGTTTAATAGAGATTTTATTCATTAAAATTTAGATAATATTATTAAGAATAACAGAATAAACTTCAAAATAAAAAAATATTTCAACAGTAATAAATTATATATCTTCTCTTATATTAGAAAAAGAAAGTGAGCAGACAAAAGTAGTAAACAAAGTAATATACACTCCTTAACATACCCAGTAATATCCCACATTGTGGGGTCTGGAGTAAACAAAGTAATATACTAATAAAAATTTCTATTAACAATATAATAATAATAAACAATGGATAACGTATTCACTGACTATATAAATATCTTTAATTTAATAGAGATTTTATTATTGGGTATATCGTATTGATAATAAGATGACAATTTAAATTTATTAAAGCAATACGGTCTAATAGGATCAAACAAGCTCGATCATAATTTAATTTAATTAATATTTTTTTTAATATTTACCGCGCATTGCGCAGGTACGACTACTAGTTATTATATAAAAAGTTAGGCAAAGGATAAAATAGGATTATTTAATAATAAGGAAGGGCAAGATGAGAAGAAAAAATCAGGTAACGACGCGACCACACCAAATGGGTCGTTCCATAAAGTGACATTTTTTGTCGTTATGTAACGACGAATCTAATTATACGTTACAATAAAATTTAAGTAAAAATCAAAACAAATATTGTATTTAAAATTACAATACAATATAATATAACATGTAATAACCATCCAAACAAGCTGTAAAGGTCCACCAATTATTGTACATTGTTTTTAAAGTCCAAGTATTATGTGCATAGTTTTATGGAACAAAATCGAAATTCAGAACAAATGGATAAATATTATTGATTCATGGAGTAAGAATTAAAATGGAATAATTCCACCTGCTCGATCAATTAACTGAAATGGAAATGGGTTGGTCTGTTAGAGGAAATGAATTACCGGTCCAAAATTGTGTAACAGAAATTGGTACCGGTTCGTTACAACTGGATTGAGCTAATCTGGCCGTTGGATAAGTAACTGCTACTAGCTCCCATCTTAGCCATCCACGTGTCGCTCTTTTTTATTATTCCAGCTAAGAATTAAAGATATTATTTCTACACTAAACCTTCCATATTAGACAATACACGTGGCATTTCTTGCAACCCCTTAACCCGTTTTACTTTACTATATTTTAGAAGTGGCAGTTGGGTGGGACGAATATGGGACGAACACTGAATAGTTATACAAAAAAAGACAATATACTTTATACTTCTATAAACTTAGATCCATTTTATTGGTATGCCTTTTGGAGTCCAGAACCCAATTGTGATTTTTTTGGACTAAAGAACATAAATAGGTGGAAAAAAGAGAAGAAAACATTTTTATGTATAGTGCCACAATACCTGGCGCTATACATTAACGGTAACTGCACTGTTAATGTATAGCGTCAGGTATTGTGGCGCTATACTGCAAAAGCTGACACGGACTGGTATAACGCCATAATTCTTGGCGCTATATCAGAGCTAACCTCAATTTAAGACTAACAGCAGTACATACTCTCCTCTCTCTCTCTCTCTTCTCTGTCTCATACACTTTTTCTTTATCTCACTGTTTACCTGCAATCCAGGTTTGGGTTTATTGAGCCAAATATCTTGCCATTTCTACACTACTCTCACATTTGATAATAGAAAGAATTTTACACACAATGTATATTCACACGAGAGGTTACTACACTGGCCTTTCCTTTAATATTAAAACATAATTTACAATCCAAATATAGTTATAAGCTACAATTATTAACTACACTAATAGTATGTAGTTTTTCTTAACGGTTAACAATTATATATGCACTAATAGTATGTAGCTCTTTTTCTTAACGGTTAACAATTATATATACTTAGAAAATATACTGCATATGTTGAGCTTTATGGTTTTCTTTTCATTATGTTAAACTATTTTAGCAATATAAAAATCGTTTATACTATTAATGCATTTGACTTCAATCACTAAGTTTTAAATAATATGTTATTATACAAATTATTCAATTTTTATTTTTCAATGTAATTATATATTCGTACTGGAAGTTCACTAATCTTACCAATTCTCATCCACACTGGTCGGTCACTAATGATAATAAGATCCTTCTCACTAAAGGTTCTCAATTTGCACTTCTATACACTTTTGAGAACGAAAAGAGGAATCCCACGTCTCATATTCTGAGAGGACGACGTTTGGTTATTCGATAATGAAATTTAAATTATGTAGGTGAAAAAGAATGAAAGATTATTTAATTTTCAGGACTAGAAACACTATCAGAAGGGGAAAAAACAGTGAAAAAATGGTCTGCTGGTCAACATAGGTATGATTATAAATAGTTAAATCTGGACGTAGCTATGAATATCATCACCATTTTGTTCTTGATTTTTTGTTGCCACTTGCTTTTAGTTAACTTCATACAAGTAAAAACTAGAGTGATAGTAGTATGAGGCATTTTAAAGGAATTCAGTGAGAACTTGGCCCAAAGTAATTACTACTCCATATTTTGATATTTAAAGAAGAAGTAATGTTACCTGAAAAGGTAGTGGATAAACGAGTGTAGGCAAGAAGGTATTTATTGAGGTATATATATAGCATAACAAATAAAATATAAAAAATAAAAGAAGTTGCTATATTGAAAAGTGTGAAAGGGCAGGGGGTTAAGGAGGAAAGAGAAGGGTATAACGCCAGGTGTCAACTTTTTCTTATAGACACGTGTTTTGTGCAATTCAGTAACAAACACGTGTACCATCCATATCTCTATTTAATTATATATTCAGTTGATTCTCTGTTAGTTCTCCTTTTTTGTATAGTTTTTTCATTTTATTTTTTGAATTCTCTATATGCATGTATGTAACTTTGTTTCATTTGCGGATACATGTTTGAAATAAGATATAGTCATGCATAATTTCGGATATTTGATGAATACAAATCTTTTTTTTTTGGGGCAATCAAACATAATCCTCTTTTTCCCTCTTCAATATTTGGGTATTTTACTTCTCCATTTTTCTGTTAATCTTTCCGAATTTATATTCACTTTATTCCTTCTGGTTTTTCCTATTTTTCCCCTAAATATTGATTAACATATGAACATTACAGTTGTTTGTGTTCTAAATATTATAAGTCAGGCTCCCTTCTTCTCCTTTGCTTTAAGTTTTTAGTTGTAGTAATTATGGTAGTGTTCACTGTTCAAAAGCCTTGGAAGCTCTAAGATTGTAAGTATTGGAGCAAGTAAGAGCAAGATAAATGATTTACCAATTTAACGACTTGATTAGAAATGACTTATTGACAAAATATGAACTATAATAGTATCCATTACATTCTTTTTGGATCTTATTATTTGAGATATTCGATGCACCCCAAGTGTTTGATGATATGCCCAAGAAAACTAAATGATAGTTTATTGTTTTTTTCGTTTGACTGATGTTCTATAACATAATTTGCTTCTATTGGATAGTATTGATAAGCAATATTTGTGGGGCATGCGTATTTCTGTTAAAATATTGCCTCAGTTTATCACTTATCAAATGAAAAAAATTGGCGTTATTTGTCGAACTTTCTCCTTTCAAGAAAATTAAAAATGACTTTATTTTTTCTGAATTGGGTGTTGTTTGAAGAATTAATTGAAAACAATTAATATGTCTTATAGTTCTCATAATATGACGCTGAGAAGATGGACATAATTGAATAGATTGGCAAAATTAACGTGTAGCAGATTTTTGGTAGAACATAGAATACTATTCAATAATATGTCTATAACGTACGCAACAAATGCGTCTTGGCTAACAAATATTTTTGCATATAATGAATGATTGGAAATTGAAAGGAGAAAATAAAATGACATGCCTTTTACCCTACTGATTTAATAAAATATCAATTTGTTATCAGTTAAATTATTTTGATTGCAGAATAAGCTTGATACCAGGGTTGAGAGATCAAGAAATAGCTGAAAGAAAGAAAAATATAGCCGAGAAGACCTATCCATAAAAAAGGTTTGCCGGTTTCTTACTATTATATGAGCTTTTACCTAAAATGGAGTTGTACTCCAATTACCTTTTGATGCCAAATGTCCATTTAAGTGTTTTTCTAACCTATTGGTTGAGAAGTTCTTAGTTCATAATATTAAAAAATGGCAAGTTCTTAGTTCCTAATGTCTTAACTTCCTTTTCAAAATCTTCCTGAAACTTAAAGCAAGTTTTTTTTTGACTCATAGGTTTGTGTTCTGATAGGCTAAAGTCAGATCCTAATCCAGTTTGCTCTACAGACACCATAGAGTTCTTCTCCTCATTTGGTTCAACATCTGCTCAACTGAGTCTCTATTCAATCTTTTGTGATACATATATGCAACATCATTATCAAGATAAGAAGTCAAGAAATATCTAAGGTACCTTTTAAAACATTCGACTATCGGTACAACGAAGTATGAAGTTAAAGAAATATAAAAATGGGAATTTCCAATTGCCTTTTCTTTTTTAATCACTCACCATAGGATTTATGTTTCTATAAATAGCTTCAGAATATATTACTGCATATCTTTGCTTCCCCTTCCATTCATCTCTAATATTTTTTTATTAAAGAAGAGAAAAAAGCTTAGCACGTAAGATGTTGCGTGATTTCTGAAA
Organism: Nicotiana attenuata; assembly: GCF_001879085.1. Taxonomy (NCBI): domain Eukaryota; kingdom Viridiplantae; phylum Streptophyta; class Magnoliopsida; order Solanales; family Solanaceae; genus Nicotiana; species Nicotiana attenuata. Next base: position 55,919 of record NW_017674864.1, on the reverse strand, counting down.
TGAGGAAAGAATTGAATTAAGTTAAAAAAGCGAAAAATTTGGGTGGTGCTTATTTCTTAATTTTTATAGTTGAGACTATATCTGAGACTCCAAGATCCTTTATATATCTTCAAGAAGGTAAATAATTTTAATTTATAGCCTCCTTCCTACATCATTAGGACGTGAATTATCCAAAATCTCAAACTAATTCCATATCTTTTTATAATCTGGTTAAGAATTAGACTGATTTTACTTTGTCCTTTTCTTGGCAAAGATACAGATAATGAAATGCATAATACATTTTTCAAAGGAATTGCTACTATGCTGGTCAAGCAGGGAATGTACAAAGAATCTGGTACATCGTACCAGCATGTGTATGGTGGGTAAATTGCATTGAGATAATCGGAAGTATGTATCATTATTTAAGTTTTTTTTCCCAGCTATCATTACTTGAATTTAAGTGTATTATTTTGCTAGCTCTGTGGTTAAAAGATGTTTGTGAAGAGCATAGGATGGTAGAATTAATTAGTGCTTTACGTAATAGTTAGTAGTAGTTTTACTCCAGTCATTTTGTTGTATATGTTATCACAGTGGTTTATTTTTAGAGTAATAAGGTAAATTTACTATGTTAATGTGTTGATTTCTTTTTCAGTCGAAGCTCTCTGTTTCAATTTTGTAAATCTACTGTCTTTCTCAGTTTTTCAAACAAGCAAATTCCATGCCCTTTGATTGTTTGAAGCAAGGCTTTGTAATTTATGGTTGTTGGTAATAAAGAAACAGTTCAACTCTTTCCATCCTCTAAGGTTGACATCACATTGAATTTGAGATTTCAAATGATTGGAACTTACTTGGATTAAGGTTAGAAGATATATTTGTGTTTTGAACTCTACTTTGTACAAATATAATTAAAGTAATGGTACATAAATACCTTTTGTATATACACCTCTAATGCAATGACAATTAAGACACTACCCTTTACTTTAGGTAGATTTGCATACCAAATTAATCATGTTGGGCCAAATAGATTTGTTAGATTAGTTGTTGTTTTAAAAATTGATGATTGATGTTTGTTCTTCGTGATATTTGAAAGTTATATAACGCAGACCTTACCCCTACCCTTGGGTAGAGAGGCTGTTTCCAAATAGACCCCCGGCATTCTTCCCTTCAAGAATTTCCCACCTTGCTCTTGGACAGACTTGAATTCACAACCTCTCCGTTGGAAGTGGGGGTTGCTTACCATCAGAGCAACCCCTCTTGTCATGCAAATACTAGCGCACTTCAGAATAAAAAGCCTTAAGTGTACTTTAAGTGTAATTTTGCACTTTTGACTAAAAAATCTTAAGTGCATGCAAATATTAGCCGTACTTCAGACTTACTTCAGACTAAAAAGCAGAAACTGCATCTTACATTTGCAACTTCACACGCGAATTTTCAGCTTCACACTCGCTAAGTTTAAAATTGATTCTAAAGTGGATACACTTACAAAATTTTATGCAATACAGGTATAACTTCAATAATGACTTTAAAATTGGGTATAAATGCAAATCCTTGATTATGCAAATTCTCTTTTTAAGGCACCATTTTAATTTTGTCCCTACTTCTAAAAGTTATGCAAATATAGCTTTTGCCAAATTATCCTTTGAGGACAACGTTAGACTTTAGTCGATTTTGCTCATTTAATTTCATTTTGCCCAACCTTGTAGATAAAATATTAGACTATGGTCTAACGTTTTCAATAATTTATAAAATCTTAGACTTGATCTTATGTTTTTTCATAAGATTTTCAGTTTGTTCAAAGAGATCTTTAATAGTGGTTTAAAAGGTTCATAAGTTATAAGAAAAATAAAAAGAGGACATTTACAACTTTCCAGACAAGGACTATTTCCGCATATACTGTGATTTAAATAACCAGTCATTTTTACTCTTATTTCTCCTCTTGTTAATTAATACTCCTACGTAAATGGACAAAAAGGTATTATTGTTATTTCTTGAACACAAATTGTTCTTGTTTTTCTTTCTTTTTTTGGTAGGAGACACAATTCCATCTCAAACGGCACTTTTCAATGTTCAAAACATTATAATATGATCCATAACGAAATAAAATTACAATACATGATAAATCTTAGGCAAAATATCAAACCTTTTTTTCCTTAATTAATTTTTAAAAGAGCACTTAATTAAGCATATATATCAATTTTACAAATGTTGAACTCTTGCTATATGAGGCTGGTTTAATTCCTATATATGCTACTTTTAGTCGCCTCAACCGTCAACATCTCTTGCTATTTTACAAAGGCCTAGTTAACGTTTAATTTTTAACGATAATAGTAACATCTGGTATACTCGTCGACTTCCTTTTAATGATGTGGAGCATTATTTAAGTACATAGTTATATTTGATACACTCACATGTTTGACAATCTCCTATTAATTTAAATTTTGATTATGGTTAATTAGTATTTTAAAAGGCGTTTCAAATACGAGCACCGAGGCTCGACACACCGAGACGTATTGGCAGGGCAAAGTATCGTTAGACATAAGCCCCAACGATTTGGGCGTTCATTGGGGGCATAAACCCCGAGACTTTTGAGTAAAAATTGCTTAGTAAATTCTTTTTTAAAAACTTAATTAAATATTCAAAAGTTAACTCATAGTATATTCTCAACCTAAAATATCAAAAGTCAAAGGTTGTTTCTAATTCTTTATCATATTTTCATATTTTTTTACTAAGTAATGAATACACTTTAGTTCTTTGCCTGCAAAGTGCAAATTACAAAGCAAAGAGTTTTGTCCTCCAATTCGTACTCACTTCCGCACTTGCATTGTTTTCTTTATATATGCTTCAGTTTTTTTTTTTTTTTTTTTTTTTTTTTCTTTAGTTTATTCTTATCAAGTTGGTTTTTGATTTTAGATTATTTTTTTTGGTATCGGTCTAGTTTAGATATTGTTTTGAAGATTCATAGCTATTTGTATTATATAATCAGTATTTGTAATTTATTACTTACTATCTAGTTTTAGGTTTTTTACCAATAACATTATATTATTAGCGTTATTATTCTTTGAATTATTAGGAACTAGAAAATTAACTTCAGCTTGCAGACATTCTTACAAAATTATTGTTGGCGCCTCGGTTTGTGTTTCTTAAAAGCAATCGGTCTGTGCATCTGCCCCAGTGGTGGATCTAGAGCAAAGGTTACGGGTTCCTGTGAACCCAATAACTTTTGCATAAACCCTGTATTTATACTAAAAAATTCATAATATTTAGCTTGGAATCCACTTCGTTGGTCCAGTTATTATATAAATTAACTTAAGATTGTTATAGAAACCCATAAGCTTAAAATTCTGGATCCGCCTCTATCTACTCCTACAGACTGAGGGGGCGTGATAGAGGATTCTCTTAAGATATCTCTCTTTATAAAGAAAGCTAAAATGTATAGGAGATCTACTTGTATATGGAAACCAAATATATCGTTTGTACCATATATATGAGACCCATGGCTTCTAATTCTTTTGGAAACTTCCAGGAAAATCCGTAGCTGCTATAGTCTCTGCCATAGCCTCTGCCCTTCGGGTGAGCACTATATGCACATTGGGTAAACCCCCCATTGTGTAATAGCCTGCAAACTACACAGGGGATGTAAACCGCACTAGGCAAGCCCTGTGCGACAGGCTCGACCCAGAGGCATTGAGGGAAGATCGATCACAGGTAATCTATATTGAGAGGTAGGGGTGTACATATGTCGGGTTGGTTCGGATTTTACAATTACCAAACCAAACCAATTGTGTCGGATTATTAAATCTAAAGACCAAACCAAACCAATGAAACTCGGGTTTTTCACTCTCGGTTTTCCTCGGGTTTTTCGGGGTTTTTTCCGGTAAAATCTTCGTAGAACAAAACATATAAATTGTGCTCAAAATATTTCTTTAATCCTAGTAAGATACAACTATATAAAGTATTTTCCAAGAAAATAATACAAAATATGAGATGTGTCATAGCATTATCCTAAAATATTCAACAATAAAGACAATAAAATTACGTAATATAAATATTGCTAATTAAAAAGCCACAATAAAAATAAACATAAGCTAAAAGTACTAAGTCATGATAACTAAAATAAGTAGACTAATAAGGGAGTATTAATTACATGACTAAATACTAAAGAAAAAATAAAAATAAGTTATGCATTTTTATCTAAATTATTGCAAAACAAAATATAGATATTCAATACATTCCCGTTCATAGTATTGAATTGAATGTCTTTTGTTAGCATTAGTATTGATTTGATTTTGGTTTAGGCTTTTGTTAGCATTATTTGCTTTACTAATGTTAATGGCTATAAAACTTATTGAAACATTCAAAAGTTCTAAGTCCAACCTTGAAATAATACCTTAAAAGATAAAATTATGAAATTTTTAAAGAAATATTTATAAATTACATCACAATAAGTATATTTATATATTAAATATATCTAAAATTTTTATATATGTAATGTTGTGACGACCCAAAGGGTCATCACCTGTTTCTCTTTCATTCCGTGCTCCCGAGGTCTTGAAAACCTCATTTTTACTTGCCTCGATTTGCGTGCGCAGTCCGGGCTCGTAGCCGGAAAGCTTAAATATGAATTTTGTGTAAAAATTGATGAATTTTGATATTAATATGATTAAAGTTGACTTTGGTCAATATTTTGGGTAAACGGACCCGGACCCGTGATTGGACGGCCCCGGAGGGTCCTTAGGAAAATATCGGACTCGGGCGTATGCCCGGAATCGAAATCCGAGGTCCCGAGCCCGAGAAATAAATTTTTTAAAAGAAATTATTTTTCTGAAATTTATATGGAAATTTGAAATGAAAATGGATTAGAAAGTGTTGGTATCGGGCCCGTATTTTGGTTCTGGCGCCCGGTACAGGTCTTATATGTGGTTTAAGCGCTTCCTGTGAAATTTGGTCGAAATCGGATGTCATTTGACGTGTTTCGGACTATAGGTTCCAAATTTGAAAGTTTATGAAACTTAGAAGAAAACCATGTGATTTGAGGCTTGATTCTATGTATATGATGTTATTTTGGCGATTTGATCGCACGGTTAAGCTCGTAGGATATTGTTGAGTTAGTGTGTGTGTTTGGTTAGGNATTAGAGTAAGTGGGTGAGTTGTGAATAACGTGTGGTACTTGTGAGTCAAATCTTGAGGTGAAGATGGTACGCTTTTGTGCTTAGTCTATTTTAAATACTCTTGGTGTGATGAGTTAGGAGAATTGTTTAAAAAGGTCGTGTCTATAAAAAAAGTGGAGTTTGATTGCTCGAGGACGAGCAATGGTTTAAGTGTGGGGTGTTGATGATAGGCTATAATTGCATATTTCAGTCGCTTATTACACTCGAATTTACTGCACTTTAATTGAGTTTGCGCTTTAATCGCTAGTGTTTTGCACTAATTGTGTGTTTTATGCCTTGTAGGTGTGATTCCGAGCTATATAGATGTTATGGAATGAATTTAAGTGATTTGAAGCTTTGAAGTCTGAGTAAAAGCTCAAGGAATTAAGCCGGGATCGTGTTCGGAGGTCAAATTTGATAATTAAGTACGAACGAAGACTTGAGGAGGCATATTGCGCACTGTCTAGTAAAATAGACATAACTTTTTGCTAAGAACTCCATTTGGGCTCCACAATATATGGTTGGAAAGCTAACTCAGGGCTACAACTTTCATGTTCTACGTTTTTCCAAATTCCAAACGGAACAGGGTGAAAAACCGCGGTTTTGCCGCGACCGCGGCAGAACCGCGGTAGAAGATGGTCGCGGACAACTGAAGAATCAGAGGGCATGTTTGGCCGCGGTTCCACCGCGACCGCGGCAAAACCGCGGCAGGAAGCGAAAATTTCAGGGACTAAAGTGCAAAACATGGGATTTTAAGTCCTAAACCCTATATTAAACAAAGGAGGCCGGCCAAGAAAAAGAGGAGGACATATTTTGGACACAAATTAGACCTAAGGAGGCGGAGAGACACTACTTTAGGGTTAGACAACACCCTTGGAGGCAAGAACACATTGGGAGCAAGGCGGAGAATTCTTCTACGAGTTTTTTTCCTTCCTCTTCCTATTTTTTTCATTGTTGGTTATGAATTTTAGTATTGTAGTTTTACATACTATTATGAATAGCTAATTTGTTATCTAGAGTTTTGATAGAACCTTTTGTAGGATAAATTCTTGTTATGTTTTTATATAATTGAGCCATAGCTTTTCTCTATTTGTTCAACTACGTTTATATTGTGGTTGGTTGAAGAGCTCTCAATTACCTGTGCCTATTTAGTATGCATAACTCGGGAGAGAGTGCATATTTAGGTAATTGTTAAACAACACCACTCCCAAAGTATATGAGGGATCAATAACCGAGGGTTTAAAGCGGGATTAGGGATAACGAAGCCTTGGGTGCAATCTGAAGTGAGCTGTATTAAAAGCCAGCTAGCGTAGCTCGGGAGAGTGCGTCTAGTAAATTGTCGTAATTACTTGGGAGAGATTTACGGTAATAAGAGTGCTCATGATCGGTAGAGAATACTTAGGCGAAATTATAGAAGACATAGCGGGAAGGATTCCGAAAATTGGGGAAATCATAACTCTAGACCTCCTTAATCTTTTCTCTAACCCTCAGTGTCGTTAGTTGTTAATTTACTATTTTAATTTGTTAGTTAAGTAGTTAAACACAAGAATCTTAATATCTATAAGTTAGGAATTGTTCTAGCTTGTCTTCTTGGTGATAGTAAACAGCTGTAGCTAAACCTTAGTTCTCTGTGGGATTCGACTCCGGACTTGTAAACCGGATTATATTTGCAGCGACCGCTTAGTCCTTTTTATAAGGCATAGTTGGGCGTGATCAAAATACCAGATGCAACAGCAGATTTTCTAAGTCCAAACTCACTACGTGGCCTATCCAAAACTCACCCGAGCCATCGGGGCTCTAAACCAAACATGCATACAAGTCTAAAAACATCATACGGACTTGCTCGTGCGATCAAATCGCCAAAATAACATCTTAAACAACGAATCTAAAACCAAAACTCATGATTTTCTTAAGAACACTTGAAACTTTTATTTTCGCAATCGGACGCCCGAATCACGTCAAATCACTTCCGATTCTCACCAAATTTTACAGATACGACTTAAATACCATATCAAACCTGTACCGGGCTCCGGAACCAAAATACGGGCCCGATATCAACGAGATCACACACTATTTCATTTCTAAAAATCCTTATATTTTCCAGCAAACAATTTTCTTCAAAAATTTATTCCTCGGGCTAAGGACCTCGGAATTCGATTCCATGCATACGCCCAAGTCCCATATTTTACTACAGACCCTACAGGACCGTCAAATCACGGGTCCGGGTCCGTTTACCAAAAATATTGACCGAAGTCAACTTTAATCAATTTAAAAGGCAAATTCAGTATTTTTCTTAGATTTCACACAAAGGCTTTCCGGAAACGCGCCCAGACTGCACACGCAATTCGAGGAGAAGGAAAATGAGGTTTTCAAGGTCTCGGAACTCGAATTCGGATTCTAAAACAAAAGATGACCCTTTGGGTCATCACAAATATAAAAGTCGATATTCTTTTTAAGACAAACTATAATGAGATGGTATATAGCCATATAGAAAAGTATTTGCCCTTAAATTTTTGGGTAGTGGGACGTTTGGCTGTCCTTAAATACATCAGCAAGTGTGTCATATGTCACCCTTCCATTCTGACTTTTTTAGAATAGAAAAGAAAATTCTCCTGCCTACCTAGTCGTATCATACAAGTGCCCCTTCCGTTCTTTTATATTCAAGTATATGCAGATGATATGAAGAGTCAAAGTTTATAAAATACTGATTGCAGTACCCACCTTTTTCCCCTTTAAAAAGAAAAATATGCCGTTCATTTTAATTTATGTATCTTATTTTTTAATCTATTTAAAAAGAAATTTATCTATATTTAATAAGTTTTTGTTATTTAACATTTTTATTATTTACTTAATGATAGTCACATATAAAAATGATATGGCATATTTAAACTGCTTAACTCAAATATTATTTTATATATTATCCACACCTTCTTTTTAAGATTACAAGAATCAAGTGTCTTATTTATAATCTTAAAAAAATTGATAAACTATTATCCTTTTACCATCTTGATAAATATACCGTAATGAGCGCGTAAAGTTTTAGAAATTCAAGATTATAAAATTGGAATCTTGATCGATAAGACAACATATTCTTTCAAAAGTATCCTACGCAAATTAGTATTTTTGTGGCATTAAAAAAAATATTCATGTTTTCAGATCATCTTTATTCATTGTAACAGGTAATTAGTATATTTTATTGTAAAGAAAATTACATGTAAATATTTTTTGAAAAGTTAATAGTGTAAAAACTTCTTCACACAATCAACGTATATAAGTTAAACTCCTTTGCAAATAACAAATAGTTTAATCACTTTAGTATCTTCTTTTATCTCAATTTGCTACGTCGGAATTGCACCGTCCGATATAGGGATATTCTTTTTCTTTTATTAACTCCAACATAGGGATATTCACTAGAGAACATTTAATCAACTCCCGTATGGTGCTTGATTAATTATATTCGGAAAAGTTACAAATTAATTTAGTATATTGCAGTGGAATATTCAACGTCGGATTTTGCTAAATAAAGAAGCAACCCATGTTTCTTATTTGAACCATGAAGTGGAGAATCTCATAAATCTTTTTCTTTTCTTTTAACTATAACATGTATAAGACAATTCAGTGGAAGTCCAGAAGTTAAAGTTCAATAGAAAATAAAAAATGATTTAAAATCCAATCAGTTCCTCTAAAACGTAATTCTCTTTTTCAACAAATACTTACTTCACATCCTGCCTTGGCCGAAAATGCCGCCTACACCCCCCAAGAAGCCTTTTGTAACTTTTTGGATGAGAAACGAAGTGAATTGGAACAACCAGGCATCTCAAACATTGATAAGGGAAGAATCAGGCTTTCATTAGGATGATATTCCTTTCATCCGAATGGCAAGATCCGCTATCTCTATGATTTGATCCTTCGCGTATCGGCCCCATACTTCTTTGATCTCCCTTTCTCCTGACGTAAGAAAGTGACACTCTTTCATTAACTGATATAAATATCAGTTAGTCTGCCATTTTTTTTCTTGACAGAAAAAAAGATAAGGAAAGTGACCCATGATGAAAGGAGCTATTGACCTGAGTGGTTTTCTATTCATTCTTGCTGGAGAGATGCTATACAGGAAGAAATCAATGCCCAGGAAAAAAATAAGAAGACTTAGTCTCATTGCCTGCAGGGAAAGAATCCATTGGCTGCAAGTGGATTTACAAGATCAAGCATAAAGCAGAAAAATTATGGGTTGGAAGATCCAATAATTTTGCATGCTTTAGCCGTTTTTCTATGAAAATAAGGAAGTTGGGTTTCATAAAATGTTGTATTTCTCATTAAACTGATCTTAATGAATCCATAATTGAACCATTGTTTATTGTACTTTTAGAACCAAAATGGAGCGTCACTTGTTTGATCCCATTGAGTTTTGGTATAATGGGATATGATCCGGCAAACATAGACCTATCTCGCAATTGTTTTGACAAACGTGATATTCGAGCCAACTTGTACATACCTCAATTAATTTACGAAATATTTATTAGCTTTCACCAGCATCATACCAACTCCGAACTTTTCATTATCTCCTCTTTTCTTGACCAGTAACTTTGCTTTAAACTCTATATTTGTCTTAAGAAATTTATTAAATATGCATTAATTATTAATCTAAAACCCAGTAACTTAAAAGGAATAGAATTCTGAACCCATAAGCTTCAAATTACGGTTCCGCCCTGAGTATCATTTTCATTAAATTTTCTTATGAGCCCGTTCCTTAAAGTTGAGGATAAATCTTCGTAGGATGTATCATCTTAATATAGTCAATCATTAACATAAGAATAAGAAATTGTACTGTACAAGGGGCATTCTAGCTATAGTGTTGCTTATGTTAATTAATAGTATTAACCTATGTTGCTCAGTCCCCTAAAACTGATTTAATATTTTGATTTTCTGCTGCTATTAATAAAAGTTGATGCATTTAAAAAATATATACCACCGTACTCGTGTTGATCCTTCAAAATCAAAGCGATATGGTCACTGGCGAATCTACAACACAAGTACCGGGTTCATGAAATCAATAATTTTGATACATAGTATAAATTTATATATAAAAAATTACTAAATTTTTAACAAATATTTAGATTCTAAACTCATAATTCCATGTGACGACCCAAAGGGTCATCACCTGTTTTCTCTTTCACTCCGTGCTCCCGAGGCCTTGAAAACCTCATTTTTACTTGCCTCGATTTGCGTGCGCAGTCCAGGCGCGTAGCCAGAAAGCTTAAATATGAATTCTGTGTAAAAATTGATGAATTTTGATATAATATGATTAAAGTTGACTTTGGTCAACATTCCGGACCCGTGATTGGACGGTCCCGGAGGGTCCGTAGGAAAATATGGGACTCGGGTATATGCCGGAATCGAAATCCGAGGTCTCGAGCCCGAGAAATGAATTTTTAAAAGAAATTATTTTTCTGAAATTTATATGAAAATTTGAAATGAAAATGGATTAGAAAGCGTTGGTATCGAGCCCGTATTTTGGTTCCGGCGTCCGGTACAGGTCTTATATGTGGTTTAAGCGCTTCCTGTGAAATTTGGTCGAAATCACGTCATTTGACGTGTTCGGACTATAGGTTCCAAATTTGAAAGTTTATGAAACTTAGAAGAAAACCATGTGATTTGAGGCTTGATTCTATGTATATGATGTTATTTTGGCGATTTGATCGCACGGTTAAGCTCGTAGGATGTTGTTGAGTTAGTGTGTGTGTTTGGTTAGGAGCCCCGAGGGCTCGGAAGTGTTTTCGGAGGTGTTCGGGGTGGTTTTGGACTTAGGAGATGTAGCAGATTTTCTGCAATTTTTGCCCAGTTATTTGCTTCTTCGCGTTCGCGGCACTCAGCTCGCGTTTGCGTACCAGTGGGCTTTCCCTTCTTCGCGTTCGCGGACAAGTCCCCGCGTTCGCGTAGCCTTGGTTCCCCTTTACCGCGTTCGCGAGCCCCTTCTCGCGTTCGCGTATAAGCAAATCACGGACCCCCAGTTCATCCTTCTACGCGTTCGCGACTAGTACCTCGCGTTCGCGATGCCTTGACTCCTTTACCCTTCGCGAACACGGCCCCCTTCCCGCGAACGCGAAGGGCATTTTTGCCCAGTCATTTTAATACTTCAAAAACAGAATAGTTACGGGTTTTTACTCAAATTTCACACGAGCTCTCTTCTCTCCCAAGCTTTAGGAAGCCATTGAAGTCCCTATTCTTCAAAACCACTTGGATTTGACTGTGTTGGAGCCGAATTCGAGGGGTAAAGCTATACTAGAGGCTTGAGTTGAGTTTGGAGCATTCGAGGTAAGTGTTTGATCTAACTTTGGCTTGAGGGAATAGGATTAGAGTATCATTTGCTAATTGCTAAATGTTGAGTACGGTGTATAGGCATGGTGACGAGTATCTATACACCGGTGTCTAGCATGACCGTGGGTCTTTATTTGTGCTTAATTGAGATTCTGTAGTGACTCTTCCTTGTTAATTGATGGTTTCTATATGATATGAAGAGAATGAGAAGGAAATATGATGTGTAAACTCTTTGGAGCGTTGGCTCGATTTTTTTTTGACTTGATTAAAAAGTAAGAAATGAACGTAAGAGATAGAGATGTGATTATTCCCTTGCCGGGACGTGTAAGTTATTGTTGTTGCTCCCTTGCCGGGATTTAACTGCTTAGTCGTATTCTCCCTTGCCGGGAAACCACTTATATATTATGAAATGGGATCGTGTGGCACGCCGACCACTTATATATTATAAAATGGGATCGTGTGGCACGCCGACTACTTATATTTGCTGAAATGGGATCGTGTGGCACGCGACCACCTAGTTATATATTATGAAATGGGATCGTGTGGCACGCCGACCACTTATATAGATTATGAGATCTGATGTAGTTTCGTGTTTACTTGGGTAGAGGATTTTGTTAAACTATCGCATTTCCTTCAGTTAATTATATTTGAGACTTCCGCTTTATCATATTATGCTTTGTTTTCATTAAATGGACGATAATTGCTAAAAGAAGTAAATTAAGTTGGCTTGCCTAGCTCCTATTAGTAGGCGCCATCACGACTCCCGAGGGTGGGAAATCCGGGTCGTGACAAATGTCGGGTTGGTTTGGTTTCGGTTTGACTTTCTTTAGTTAAAACCAAACCAAACCAATTATGGTCGGATTTTTTTTATAAACACCAAACCAAATCAAACCAAATCATAGTCGGATTTTTTTCTCGGTTTGACTCGAATTATCAGGTTGGTATGATTTGTCGGTTTCCTTTGTACACCCCTATTGAGAGGCTCCTAGTTGGTACAGCCTTCCAATTAATTCTTAATCTGTCACAATACCTTCTGAATAACACCATATATAATCATTTATGGAGATGCTTAGTTCTTAGATAAACTATACAAGTACTTTAGTCGATATCAACATCACAAAAGTTTCATTTTTATACATTATTGTGCTAGAAGATCAGAAAAATCAAGGAGACGACACTTTGCAGTTTTGGGTCAAATTGAGCGAGTTAGATTATGACTCATTAATTAGTCCATTTTGATTTAACTCAAGCTAATTTTGGGTGGTTCACTAACTTGCCCATTTATAATTTTAACTCATTTTAACCGTCTAAATAAAGCTCAACCCGTCCAATTGTCACCCCTACTTGTAATAATAGTACACCTGTCTAGACATACGTTCTCACAAATTAAATGTTCGTGAATAGCTGGGTTAATGGAATGTTTTATTGTTGGTGATTGATTCTGAAAGTTTATACATAGATGTTTTCATGGGATTTGTGAAAAACAAATAGTATAATCAGATCATATATGAACTTTTCTGGAGATCTAGAGCTTCGAGTTGGATTCTTTCTTTAGTGAATTCCGCGCATACATGTACAACTCAGAAATGCATCAAATCCTAAATATTTTATATAAATGTTTTCAACTCGTAAAACATTTATTTAACATGAACTGGAGATATTTATGATCTTTTGGTTCAAAAGATTATGTGCCAGAGAACTTGGTCAATGGTAAATCAGATAAAACTACTCTTGCACATTGATGAGTAAATTTTCGTTTACAAAAAATAATCAGCAAGGTTTGATACATTTGTGTAAACTCGATAGATAACATGGACAGTGAGCAAGTATATTGTGTTTAAAAAGGGCAGCCCTGTGCACTAAGCTCCCGTTATGAGCGGGTCCAGGGAAGAGTCGGACCACAAAGGTCTATCATACGCAGCCTTACCCTGCATTTCTGCAGGAGGTTGTTTCCACGGCTCGAACCTGTGACCTCCTGTATTCTTTTGCCAAAAATGTTGGATCATAATAGATAGCCATCAAGCTTCTCTGTTGAAGAGATTACTTCATGATATCCTTGAGCGGCATGAGGAAACTGCGTACAACAACAATAACATAATCGGTAAAATCCCACAAACGAGGTCTGGGGAGGGGAATGCGTTATCGAACTTTTTCCAATTAATCCACCGGAGGGGGAATGCATTATCAAACTCAACATAAAATTGCACCTGGATAATGCTAAAGGATTTGGTGGCTAAGCCACTGGCGTTACCGTTGAATGAGAATATAAAGAGTCATCAAAATTTCACTAACTTGAATGATAAAGGGCAGCCCGGTGCACTAAATTCCTGCTATGCGCGGGATCTGGGAAATGACCGAACTACAAGGATTTATTGTACGCAGTCTTACCCTGCATTTCTGCAAGAAGCTGTTTCCAAAGCTCATGCAAAAAGGGTAAAGAACCTTAATTAACTTAACTGAAAAGGTATAGAGTAAAAGAAATACACATGGTTAATTAAAGAACTTGTTTACCCTGGAATCCGGATAACAATTGAATTTATATGGGGTTTTAAGGATCCGTGAACTAAAAGATACAAAAGGTTTGGATTGAGGAAAATAAAAGATAAAGACTCAACAATTGCTGCTAAAGTAAATAATCGCAGAATATAATATTGCTTAGAACAATTGTGCTTGATAGCGTACAAGAATTGAGAGAAAAGGTACCGTAGTGTAATGGTTTCCGATCCCCTCTTTATGGGGTCTTCTCCCCTTTTATACATTCTGATTAAGGGTAAAAATAAGGTAGGTAAATTAATTACATCGTGGATCCCTGTAATTACGCCTTAATGGCCTGAAGTGGTTGAGAAAATCACGTTTGGGCGAGATATCCGGCGACGCTTGGTTATCCGTTACGAGTCCGGCTTCCGACCTTGTGTGTTTCTCCATCCGGTGGTGACTCATATCGAGCTCTGCAACGGTCTCGAAATGACTCGACCTCGGTTGTTGACGTGGCCGTCGTTCTACCTTGCATCCAGGTCCGGTTCGATGGCCCCGACTTGCCCCGGACCGGACCCAACCCGGTCGGGCTCAAGCAAAAAGGGTATCACCCAATACAGAACTCAAAAAGATTAACCAGCAGTATTAAAATGTCAAGTTCTCTCTTATTGTAGGTCTACAACATCGAACTGATGGAAGACGATAAAAATTTCTTTTGGAGGAATTTTGATTTTCTGTTTCCTCAGTAAAAGCTCCTTATTCTTACCGTTTTCATGATAAAAAAGGAAATAAACCAATCAACATCTATAAGCAACTTAAAGAATCCTTTTCAATGTTTCACTAAAAGGGATTTGGCTCACCTCCAGTACAGTAACCCTCCAGTTCCACCGGTGCGCATCTAGTTTAGTGACATCTGTTCATTTTTAGATTTAAGGGTCATGAATCATTTAGACTAAACAATCCCTTAACCCTTGTTAAACTAAAAATTGGCTTGGTAGGTTAGTTTCAAATTGAAAAGAAAAAGTCGCTATCTGAAAATCTTGTTAGAATTTTGTTAGGTTGGAAAGAATGAAATTTATTCTTGACCCATGTTTTACTTTTATTTTTTCTTCACATTAGCTTCAACGAAATATTTTAACAATGCAATTGTCAAGTACAAGAAATACAATATAGTCCACCATTTGGTTTCTAAGAAATACAAAAAGATGTAAGAACAAAAAAGAAACGTTTACGGTGCTTATGAAAATAATATTTCATTCGAAGGTAGGGATTTTGGGGTGAAGAAAGTTCAACGATTTAAAAATTTGAATCATGAAAATAAAAATAAAAATAAAATTTCATGAAAAAGGGTTTATTGTTACAAATAATTTAGTAACCAAAATGGCGAGATTCTCGCCTATTATATACCGCTAATTATAAGGAAAGGATAAAATGTGAGAATTTCTTTTAGTTTTAACCATGGTTTAAGGTTTGGTTAGACAAATAGAAAGATTATTAACCATCAGTAGCTTAACACTTGAGGACTCCAACAGAAATTTATAAAGCTAGTCTGCGTATACAGGATCTCCACGAAGGGAGTTCAAAAAAACTTTTTTGTAGCTAGTGGGGGAATTGAACCCATGACCTTGTAGATTTTGAACCCCCTTGACCACTAAACTACACTTTTGAATTGTATTAACGGTGTTCAAAACGTAATATATAGAGATAAAAACAGATTTTACCTTATATATACAGTGTAATTTTTCGGCGAAGGGTGTTCGAGTGAACGCCCTTGCGCCCCCTAAATCCGCCCTTGTGCGTATGAGCAGGGGCGGAGCTAGAGACCAAGGTGCGCGCGCGTTCAGCCCGACCCAATACTTTTGTCCAATTTCTGTATTTGTCTTAACCTCAAACCCCATCTGTGGGATTACACTGAGTTTGTTGTTGTTATTTTGTATTTATCTTAAGATATTCATTTAATATATACAAATTATTAATTTAGAATTCAGTAACGTAATAGAGGTAGAATCATAAACCCATAAGTTTCAAATTCTAGCTCCGTCACTGGTTGACCAAGATGTCGTGAAATACCCTAAAGCAATTCATAGGATCAAGAGAAGGAAATATTAATATCTTCACAAGCTAATCTAATCATGTGATTTTTACCTTAAGACATTTATGAAATCATGAAGAACAGAACACTGGCAGCAACTTCCCATAATCAAGAAAACAAATTGATCTAAGCTATTACAAGAGCAAAGCATGCCGTATTAGCATCATAAACAATGTTTTTTAAAAACGCATTAGTCATCTAATGGAAAATAATGCTAATTATAACTATCATACAAGAGATTGTTATTAAGGGTGGAAAAGAAATGGGCATCCACATGTGTCAGCATTTCTTAAAACTGATATATTTGCATTTTGAAAATTTCAGCTCTCTATAATTCGACTAAGGAATTTAACTGTCGATAAGTACAAATTCAAAACTGTAAAATAAAAACCAAAACGCAAACTCAAAACAACTATTAGCACCACAAGATCATAATCAACACAAGGGAGTTGGGATTTTGAAAAGATAAAAATGGAAACTTTCTACTCAAATTGAGCAAAATCGATATTCTAAGAAATGGAAACTTCGTGCTCATAACTCAGAACGATACATAGAATTGTTCTTAGAATTACCCAAAATCAGAAGATTTTGAGGGGAATCCGGGAATGGCGATTTCACTGTTAAGGAGTTAGAGGTTGAATGTAGGTTATCTTTGAGCCGACATTACTTCATTCGCAATAAAAAAGTGGCGGAATATATCGGAGGGGAATTATTAGTCAAAAGGATGGCGGAAAGTGTGTATTTTTTTTATTTTTTTTATTTTTATCGCCGAAGGGACGAAAGTGTGTGTGCAGTAGCCGTTGTTTATAAGCGCAATCACCCAAAAAGTCGGTTCAGCAGCTGCGTTTTATAAATCGCATTGGCCGAATTCGATTTAAGCGTCCCATTCATCCTTTGTTGCTTGCTTCTATCTATGCCACCCCAGTTTTGATATTCCTAGAATTATCCCGTCAAAAGCACATATTTTGGGGAAAATGATAAGAATCAAACATGTTTATTTTGGTTGAGCGTTAAGGAGATTTAATCTCCACATGAAAATCAATATTAATTAGGGATTGTTATGCATATGGTCGGTCAGATTCACTATTTATTTTTTCTAACCAGTGTATATAGATTATATATTGATTGTATATAATTATACACGTATTATACATGAGTTAGACATATATTATACTTCCGTCGCCTATTTTTAATTTAAAAAATTAGATGGACGGCTATTTGGATTAATTATTCTATTAATTCATATAATGTTCGGTTACTACCTTTTATTTTCTCATAAATAGTACTGCATTAAGTTACAAGAAAATTTATGTATTAATTTATATGGAATCGTATAAAGAATAAAAATGCGAGTAGTATAATACATGGATTTAAACGTTAAGATGACCAAAGTAACCCTCATAATAGTAAGAAAATATTTATTTTGTTTTAATGTAAATGAATGTTTTAAATTAAATTATACAATGTATACTAATATGTAATATATCAAACTAGATATTCAAGATACTTTTCATGCAATACTAATTTCTTCATAACTTATCTCTAAATCAAATGATCCTTAGGGAGATTAGGTTTTTATTCTTGTCTCTAAAGCAGGGGCATATACATCTTATATTGTGTGGTATTACGGGATATTACTTCCTCAAAACTGTTCACTAGATATTTATTATTAAGAATACCTGTATAAATGATGCCGCTTATCATTATTGTGATTTATTCATTTGTCCATTTCTTCAAATTATGATATCGCTTATGTAAAATCCTCTGTATACCACTGGTTACAAGCTCAAAGTTGAATGACAACAAGGTGAAATTAACTCTAAAATCTAATGTGCAAAGTACTCTTGAACTTTTCTTTGTCTCGGTCTTGAATCCAGCTATTCATTAGCCACCATTGTATTGAGATATAAATTTTGATAAAAGTCACCGGAAGTTGAAAAAACTCGAAGAGTTCAGCATTTGTAAAATCAATTTATATGCTTAAATAATTAGACATCCTTAAAAAATTATGGTTTCCTCTATTTTGCCGAATATTATTCGTATTTTATTTATTTTATTTCATTATTGATCATATGCTAGTGTTTTCAATATTGAAAGTGCCGTTTGAGATGGAATTGTCTGTCCTTTAAAAAAACGAGAAATTTATTTTCCTACAAGAAATAACAGTAATACCTTTTTGCTCATTACTTATTAATTAGCAAGAGAATAAAAAAGACAAGGAGGACTGACTATACCTAGTGGTGTTCATAAAAACCCAAAAAATCGAACCAATCCGACTAAAAAAACTTATACTTTTTGGATTTGATTTGGTTTTTTATTTTGAATTTTAAAAACGGATAAAATTTGTGTGGTTTTGGTTTTAATAAAAAAAAAAATAACCGAAAAAATCAAACCAAACCAACTATAGAAATAGCTATTCAAAATCTATTATTACACCTAGATATATGTATTATTTTATACAAAGTTTCTAAAATTTTATGATATATGTTAATCGCTATTACAATAATCTAACTTTTTTGCCTTTAGATTTTAGTTTGATTGGTAACTCTCTTTGCTACGTACAAGAATATATTTCATGTTAAAAATAATTTATTTTTAATTGAGTCATTAAATTATTTATTAATATATTTTGATAAACGATGGATTTCTCAAAGAGCAATTGGTTTGATAGTGTTGCGTTGAAAATGTACTCGCTGGAATATATATGTTTGGTAATGTGTGTCTCGTATTTAAGAAAAATATTTGATAAATTACTGAAAAAACCGAAAACCCGATAAAATCAATATAAACCGAATCGATAAAAAATCGATTTAATTGGTTTGGTTTGGTTCCAGTATTTAAAAAATCGACTTATTTAGTTTGATTTCTTTTTCAAAAAAAACTTATCCAAATCGAACCATGAACAACCGTAACTATACCTTTTAAATCACAGTGGAGTCGGAGTGTATGGTTGTAGAACGTAATTTAGTAAAAATCCAAATCCATGTTAATATAGGAATACACTTACACGCCTGCATAAATTCAAAGAGGAGGATATTAAAACCTTGGGAGAATCATCAATTTTTTTGGGCGGGAATGAAGCAAGTTGCATTGGCTCTTTTATGTTTACATAAATCAAACCCAATCACATATATTTTAGGTTAAAAACTTAGAATATGGTAGAAATATGGAAGGAGGGGCTGGAAGAGATACGGGGCCTTACAATCTAGAAGATGGAAAAATCAAATCATTTTTCCCTGGATTGTCAATAAGTCTTATTTGCCCACCACCACCAACAACAACAATGGCACAGTATAATCCCAGGGTGGGGTCTGGGGAGGGTAATATATACGCAGACCTTACCCCTACCCCAAGGGGCACAGAGGCTGTTTCCAAAAGACCCTCGGCTCAAGAAAATATTTTTCAAAACTTTTTTTCAACATTCCCCACCCTATTCTCCATCTCCACCAACCCCCACCCCACCCCTTGCCGCACCCATTCCACCCAACCCCAACCCGACCCCACCCTTGCCCTACCCCCACCCCCTCATTCATCCCTCTAAATAGAAATATTATTAATAATACTTTCTTTTGATGTTATAGATAAGGTATTTTTTTCCATTTCAACAAATGAGTATTTTTTTTTTCATGATATAAAAAAGTATTTTTTTTATTTTAACAAAAAAAAATTATTTTCTTTTCATGATTTAGAAAAAGTATTTTCTTTCATTTCAATAAAATGATGTAGTAGTAAAAAGTATTTTTTTTTCATTTCAACAAAAGTTTTTTTTTTTTTTTTTTGATGATGTAGAAAAAGTGTTCTCTTTCATTTCAACAAAATGAGTACTTTATTTTCATGTTACAGAAAGAGTACTTTTTTTTCAATCAAACAACAACAACAACAACTCAGTGTTCTCTTTCCTAAAAATAATATTTTCTTTTTAGGAATGGAGCAAAAATTTCAATGTTTGTTTTTGAGTGTAAAAATTAGTTTTTTTGGGTTTGTATGAATTTTTAAGTTTTAACTACAACTGACTAACAGCCCGTTTCCTTATAACAAAAAAAAAATGAAACCATTTCAATTAAAATTAAATTTCTAAACTGCACAGAACTTCCAAATAATTATTATACAAAGACCCCCAAAACGACGCCCTTTTTTTTTTACTCTTTCTAGTTTCAACTATAACGTAGCTACACTGTAAAATGGGAAAAAGGTGAATGATCTACGTTATTTTATATGATTCAATTCGTTCTTTAAATAAAATCAATTTTCTTAAACGTTTTTTTTATACTTACATTATTAAGAATTTTAAAGGAGTTCCATGCAAGTATTTTATTTTTTAATTTTACAGATTTGGCTTTCAAATAAATACAGCGTTAGAACAAATAATTATTGCAAAGAAGTTGGGATAAACAATTTTAACAAATATTGTAAACCCTTTATATATGATGATTAAGTGATAATCAATTTATGAGTTGAATGGCGAGAACATGTCACACTTGTCGTATGATCCTATGCTTCCACTCATTATAAATAGCACACGCCTCTCACAAATTAGAATCTGTAAATCAAAATTTGTAAATCAGAGTGTGCTCTACTCTCATAAAAACAACAATTACGATATTTGCTCAATCCTCCAACCAAACAGAAACCCTATTGTATCGCTTGCAACAACAAGCAATTCGATAATTGTGAAGCTTTTAATAGCAACATTAATGCTACCATCCACCTTAAGGAGAAACTATTTTGCAGAACTTGAAACAATAGATTAAATCAAAGGGCGACTTGGCCGCACACTGCAACTTTTTCAATCACGTCTACAAAATCAGCTTCTGAAACTATGAGCTACTGAAACTCTCTATTCTCTTTGGTTTTGAGTTTTTGAATTATGAGCGTTTTTGAGTTTGAGATTTTGAACTCTCGATGAATTTTTGAGTTTTTGACTATATTTTTGAGTGTTTTTGAGTTTGAGTTTTTGAAGTCTCTAATCTTGTTGAGTTTCTTTTATTGTTTACCTTGAGTATTTTACCATAAAAGTTTTAGTGTCTAAATCTCGATTCTATTCCAGTTTTTGACTCTGAGTTTTAGAGTGGCTTTTCGGTTTGAGAATTTGAAGTCTCAATTCGATTTGAGTTTTTGGTTGATGACCGTGAGTTTTTGACTGTGAGTTTTTGTATTTTTGCCTGAGTTTTTTACTTGTTTATTACTGTGAATTTCTGAGTGTTTTTGAATTGTTGAGGTTGAGTTTTTGAAGTATCTGTTCTGTTAGTTTTTCCGTTGTTGACCGTGAGTTTTTTACTATGAAATTTTGAGTCTAAGTCTTGATTCTATTTGATGAATTTTTGTGTTTTTCTGTTTGAGTTTTTGAAGTCTCAATTCTATTTTTGAGTTTTTGTGTTGATAACCGTGAGTTTTAGTAATTTTGATTGAGTTTTAGTAACCGTGAGTGTTTTTGAGTTGTCGAGTGTGAGTTTTTGATTCTGAATTTTTTAGAGTTTTTCAGTTTGAGATTTCGATGTGTTTGATTCTGTGAGTTTTTGAGATGTTCACGGTGAGTTTTTTGTGTTGCTGAGTTTGACCCCGAGTTTCCGTGTTTTTGACTTGAAGCACGGTGATTGTTTCCAGATCATGTTGTATGACCCAAGCATTGGCAAGGACGTCTCAACAAAACTCGTGGTCTAAAGCCAATTTTTAATAAGCCTTTTTTTTTGTCTATAGTGTAGTTATCTTGCATAATACAATATTAATATTTATGTTGGTTTCTTTTCTTCGCTCTTTATGTATGTAGTTATCTTATAAAATATAATATTATATTCACATGCATTAGTAAGAAAATTTACGTTAATAAGATGTTAGAACGTATTTACAATTCATGCCTTAGATCTTACTGTAAAAAACGTTATTTACCAATATGAAGATTTGAGTATCTTATTCAAATTTTTAAAATATTTCTATTGTTAAAAAATAGACAGTAATAATTTTTTTTCCTATAAACTTCAATATTGTCTGAATAGACAAGTGGACTATTAGATAATGTTTAACACGATTATTGATTTTAAAGGCAATTTAACAAAGAAAAGCTTTTCAGGAGTATCCTCATTTATTGAAAACCGTCACGACCCGGAATCCCCACCCTCGGGAGTCGTGATGGCGCCTACTCATGGAAGCTAGGTAAGCCAAGAACCTTTGCAAATATTAACCCATCTCGTTTTACACATGATTAAACAATTAAATTATCTATGAATAAGCAATTAAAAAGACAACGAAAAGTAAAATTTAGTGGAAGTCTGAACTAAATATAGAAACAGCGTCTAGAAAGCCAATACGAGTCTCTACCCAGCACCTGGTGTGACAACAACGCACGGACCGTCTAGGATTACTACAAATAAGAGTTTGAAATAAAGGACATAGTCTGTCTCGAATACAAATGTCAAAAGAACATGAAAAACTGATAGAAGAGACGTCGGGCCTGCGTACGCTAGCAAGGCTACCTCGGAGTTTCGTGGACTGAAGGTCGGCTCCCTGACTACTGCTGCGCACCGTAAGCTACTTCGACACCTGGATCTGTGCAAAAGAGCACAGAGTGTAGCATCAGCACAACCGACCTCATGTGCTGGTAAGTGTCTGGCCTAACCCCGGCGAGGTAGGGACGAGGCTAGGACCAGACTCCAGATAAACCTGTCCAGATATATATATATATATATATATATATATATATATATATATATATATATATATATATATATATATATATATGCAAATACAACAAAAAAATAGAAGAAAATAGACAAATAAAGCTGGG
>NW_017674864.1:15822-33110 GCF_001879085.1 Nicotiana attenuata | reverse complement strand
AATAGACAAATAAAGCTGGGAGGGGGAAACATGCTTCGGGGATGGCAGATGAAAGCAGAATATCAAGAATAATAAGGGAAACTACAATTTAACTTTTAACACATATTAAAGAAATAGAGACAACTTTCATTTTCAGTTTCATCTTGTTAAAGGCGTGCAACCAGATCCCATTTCTCATATCTCGTGTTAGGCGTACCACCCGCTCCCATTTCATCATATCTTGTGGTAGGCGTACCACCCGCTCCCATTTTATTAATAACTTGTGGTAGGCATACCACCCGCTCCCATTTCATCATATCTTGTGGTAGGCGTACCACCCGCTCCCATTTCTCAAATCTCCTGGTAGGCGTACCACCCGCTCCCATTTCAATCCAACACAATATAACAATACAACCCCGGCAAGGGAACAAATAATATAATAACTTCCCGGCAAGGGAACAAAACAATACAATAACTTCCCAGGAAGGGAACAAAATATCAAATCAAATGTCCCGGCAAGGGAGAGTCAGCTATAACCAATCTTATTCAACTTCTACTTGACACAATTAATACCAATACTCAGTCATAACTAAAGTCCACGGAATTAAACTAAATCCTTGCTCAGTATCGAGGATCATCAATCAAAGCTTTCATAAGATCAATTAAGTATACAACAATTAGCAATTTAGGACTCACGGTCATGCTTGATACCGACGTATAGATACTCGTCACCATGCCTATACTTCGTACTCAACACAAAACAAGTAGCAAATATGACTCAACTACTAATCCCTCAAGCTAAGGTTAGACCTGAAAGTACAAGAGGGAGGGGGGTGTGTGAATTGTCAATAATTAAAATTAATCGTTAATGAGTTGACTTAAAGCTTTAGTACTCGACTAAATATGGCAATATTGCAGATATAATAGTTTGAGGTAATATGCAGAAAGTAAATGCAGAAATTAAAGATACCAGGAATTTTATACTGGTTCGGATTCAATGTGAATCCTAATCCAGTCCCCTTGGGTTGCAAGGGATTTCTCTTCAAGCAAATGAGTTATCTTTCGAGTACATATGTGATGTATATCGCTCAGATTCTCTAGCACTCTTTTGATACAATGCCTCACCAGTTGTATGCCCTCTTTCTATCCCTGACTTATTACACAGCAGATCTATGTAGGCTACTATGCTTGTTTGCAGTAGAATGAAGAGCGTTATTTTGGTTCGATCAAAGTATATCTAAGGATTCTGTTACACAGTAAATTTATACAAAGGAGAATGGTGAAGGCTTGTCAACCCAAGGGTTTTGATCCTTGGAAAGAATTGATTCTTTCCAAGAATAAGGAACTAGTCGTTGCTTCTCTTGATATCTTTTCCTTCAGCAGATAATGGATTCAACAAGATTTCTCCTTGATTGTTGGACCTTCCAAACTTGACCACTGTCCGGATCTTCTAGCCTTTATTATTCTCCCGTGATTTGGCCAATCACAGATTACTTCGAATCTTCACTCCGTTATGGCTCATTTGATTTCCTAGATTCACGGAGCTAATCCTGATTTGCTGATGTAGATTTGTAGCTTTCCTTGTACGTCGTGCGTTATTCAGGTAGCTTCCCTTGTGAGTGATTTCCTTCCTTGTTCGACACAGCCATTTCAATAGGTCTTCTTTACTTCTTTGAACTCCTGCACATGCATATTAATTGCATCATTAAAATATGATCTAACAATCTCCCCCTTTTTGATGATGGCAAAATAATATACGTAGATGTAAAGAAGTAAACAACAGTTGACTTCCCTGTTTGTTAAAGGACGACTTGGCTCCCCCTCAATGTGTGTAGTCAACTGGACTTAATCTCCCCCTCAATGTGTGCAGTCGACTTGTACCTGTATAGCACTTCTAGGCATGTAGCATAGTCGACTTAACCTGTTCAAAGAATAAAGAGTACTGTCTATGCATGTAGCATAGTCGACTTAACCTGTTCAAAGAATAAAGAGTACCGTCTATGCATGTAGCATAGTCGACTTGAACCTGCACATATTATCATAATAGAGCCAAGAGATATATATTCTCCCCCTTTTTGACATCAGCAAAGAGGGATTAGCAGGCAAAAAACATACTATCCACAGAGGCAAAAAAAACATCCAAGGGCACAGCCCTAAACAAAGCCAAAACAAGTTTGAAACAAAAAATTATCTGTAAAATACATCCACACTAGTGACGCAGGAAGTAAGTAAGAGTGTTGCAGATCGCCTCCTTCAACTGTTCAAAGCTAGTGTTTGCAGCAATTCTCATTCCATCTAGCCTGTCGTGGACCTCCTTGAAGGCTTTAAACCCTTTGTACAACCACCCTGATTTTAGACACATCAAACCCAGTTTCCTTTGAAATAGCATGAATAGCACCCACAGTCGACTGAGTAGCGGAAAAGAGAGTCTTGATGTCTAAGAGTTGGGAGTCAATGGAGCTTAGCTTCTCACTTAGGTCAGAACTAATGAGAGGGGGCAGAACAGCAAATGAAGGCTTGGATTCCATAGGGGTCTGTTTTGCTTCACTCTCACCCTTCTTAACCCAGGCACCATTGACACTCATATACCCCATACTAGAGAAGGCTCTAGAATTATAGGACTTGGAAACAGGAACAAAGGGGTAGTCAGAAAGCGGAATTTGATGAGCTTCCAGAATGTGGGTGATGGCCATACCAAAAGGTAAACTGGTGGGATCTTCAGCACTCTCAATCATAAAATTTATGACCCAGGAGGACAGCTTGAGTTTGAGTTTGGTGATGAGACAATAGACAAAGAAGGTGTCCCTTTGAGAGAAGGTGGAGAAGGAACCAGTTCTGGGGAGAAGAGTGGTTGCAACAATGTGGGCGAGAACCCGAGTTTCAAAACTTACATCACTAGGCCCCAATTGGTTGGGAAGGGTTTCAAAGGGATTTTCAGCAATGCACTGTTTGGCCTGGTCAAAGGAAATTTCAAAGTCCTCAGGCCAAACATTTTTAAAGAGAGTGGGGAAACCAGTGCAACGACAGAGAAAAATAGAATCGAACATGGCACAGTCAAGAACAATGCGTTTACCAAGAACAAGAGTTTCAAGCTTATCAGGTTTACTAGAGCGAAGATTAGCATAAAACATACGGACTAAGGGCTCATACACTTTAGGCGGAGAAATAGAGAGAAATTTTTCCCACCCTTGGTACACAAAGAGATCCTTTACCTTACAGTTGAGAACCTCCATATCATCAAGATCCACAACTCTTCCATGGGCGATGGGCTTATCCTTGAGAGAGATGAAAAAATCCCTATTTGGGGTATCCCAGAAATTTAGGTCAGAATCGAGGGAAGCAGAGAAATCGAATTTCGATTTCTTTGGAGTGGAACAGACAGGAGGATCCTCCATGGGACGCTTACCAGAGGCTTTTTCTCCTAAGAGTTGAGAGTCTTCAGAGAACGCTCCTTGAGAAGAGGCGAAGCCCTCAGAATGATCAAACCCCAGGTCTACTTGCTCAGGAGGCGCTGAAGAGGGTTTTGCCTTAGAGCCAGTGCTTTTTCTGGTGGAAGCGGAGGGGTTTTGGGGGGTTTTCGCCATGGGAGAAGAGAGGGTTTTCACAGATTGAAGAGAGATAGGTTGGAGATGAGATTGACCCGAAAAGGCTTAACTTAAAGTAAAAAGATTTGACGGTTGAGTACAGAAAAGGAAAGGGTGTCAGTTGAAGCGATGTGATGATTGGTTTTCCATCTTCGACTGCGAACTGATGTGAAACAGAATAAAAAGAGAGGGAAGCAACTGAAAGCGTAATTAATGTACTGAAAAAGAGCAATTATGACAAGTTTTTGAAAAAGAGCAACTAGGTCCTAAGAGTTTTTTGAAAAACAGATTATACCAAGTAATTTTCTCAAAGAGCAAAATCTTTCTTCCAACAAAGGTTTAGTAAAAATATCAGCTAATTGGGAAGAAGTGCCAACAAAAGCTAATTCTATGTCACCCTTAAGAACATGATCTCTAATAAAATGATGCTTAATGTCTATATGCTTTGGTCTAGAGTGATGCACAGGATTTTTTGAAAGACAAATTGCACTTGAATTATCACAAAAGATTTGTATAGGTTTAAAAGAAAGTTCATAGTCACCCAATTGATGAGACATCCACAGGAGTTGTGCACAACATTGACCAATGGCAATATACTCAGCTTCAGTAGTGGACAAGGCGATTGATGCTTGCTTTTTACTGTTCCAGGATATTAAAGCCTTTCCTAGTAGTTGACAAGTGTCACTCGTGCTCTTCCTGTCCTCCTTATCACCTGCTAAATCTGCATCTGAGAAACCTTCTAATTTAAACGAGTTAGAGCGAGGATACCATAATCCATGAGATACTGTGCCAATAAGGTATCTAATAATTCTTTTTACAACAGTCAGATGTGACTCCTTGGGAGCTGACTGAAACCTGGCACATTTACAAATGCTGAACATAATATCTGGTCGACTTGCGGTCAGATACAGTAGTGATCCAATCATTCCTCTGTATTTGGTTTCATCAACTGGAGTACCCTGTTCATCCTTATCCAAATTTGTAGCCGGACTCATATGAGTGCCAATTGATTTTGCATTGCTCATGGCAAATTTTTTGGATCAGTTCCTTTGTATATTTAGTCTGACAAATGAAGGTTCCTTCTTTGGTTTGATGAATTTGAAGCCCAAGGAAAAATGTGAGTTCACCCATCATGCTCATTTCGAACTCGCTTTGCATGAGGTTTGCAAATTCCTTGCACATAAGAGAGTTAGCACTACCAAAGATAATGTCATTAACATAAATTTGAATAATAAGATTACCTTCTGTTGATCGTTTAATGAATAGAGTAGTGTCAATTTTACCTCTGGTAAACCCATGATCAACAAGGAAAGTACTTAACCTGAACCAGGCACGTGGAGCCTGTTTCAGTCCATATAGGGCCTTAGTAAGCTTGTACACATGATATGGGAATTTTGAGTCTTCAAAGCCTGGAGGTTGTTTTACAAAAACTTCCTCTTCGATGAATCCATTCAGAAAAGCGCTTTTGACATCCATTTGAAACAACCTGAATCCTTTAAATGATGCGTAAGCTAGCAAGATTCGTATAGACTCCAGTCGAGCTACTGGGGCAAAGGTTTCATCATAGTCGACTCCTTCTTGTTGTGAATAGCCTTGAGCAACTAATTTAGCCTTGTTCCTTATGACTTTTCCCTCTTCGTTCAATTTATTTCCAAATACCCATTTTGTTCCAATAACAGATACACTATTTGGTCTAGTTATTAACTTCCATATTTGATTCTTGCTGAATTGATCTAGTTCCTCTTGCATGGCTTTCACCCAGATCGAATCCTTCAATGCTTCCTCTACCTTTTTGGGCTCTATTTGAGAGATCAAAGCAATATTTGCTTTCTTTTTTATGGCAGCCCTAGTTTTCATTCCTTCGTTTGGATCCCCTATGATATATTTCTGTGGATATTCAGGTTCGCTCCTCCATTCATTTAGTCGGACAGTGCTTGTAGTCGACTCTGTACGTTGTTTAGGAGAGTTGTCGCTGACTTGTTCAGTCGACTCAATCACATCTGCGGTATTAGTCGACTCCTGTGATTTTCCTTTATCCAGAGCTTCTTGAGTTTGATTTTCATCACCTGCATTAGTTCCTCTCTCGACCAAGGGATTATTTTCATCGAATATAACATGAACAGATTCTTCTACGCATAAAGTACGTCTATTAAAAACTCTAAATGATCTGCTATTTAATGAATAACCAAGAAAAATACCTTTGTCACTTCTTGGATCAAATTTTCCAAGATTATCCTTACCATTGTTATGAATGAAGCACTTACTTCCAAATGGATGAAAATAACTGATATTTGGACGTTTACCTTTCCAGAGTTCATAGGGAGTCTTTTTCAGAATAGGCCTTATGAGACAACGGTTGAGAATGTGACATGCAGTACTCACACCTTCAGCCCAGAAATGATTTGGGAGTGAATGTTCTAACAACATGGTTCTTGCCATGTCTTGAAGAGTTCTGTTCTTTCTTTTCACAACTCCATTTTGCTGTGGTGAGCGTGGTGCGGAGAAATTGTGAGTGTAACCTTGATCGTTACAGAAGTCTTTAAATGCTTTACTTTCAAACTCGCCTCCATGATCATTTTGCATTTTTGAGATCATATAGCCCTTTTCCTCTTTCAATCCTTTTGCAGAAAACTTCAAAATTTCTTAAGGCTTCATCTTTATGAGACAGGAAAATCACCCAGGTAAAACGTGAAAAGTCATCAACAATAACAAAAGCATATTTCTTGCCTCCTATGCTAGCAGTTCTAGTAGGTCCAAATAAGTCCATGAAGTAATTGCAACGGTTTTGAAGTAGACACCATGCCTTTGTTTTTGAAAGAGTTTCTAGTTTGCTTACCCATCTGACATGCATCACAAATATGAGTTCTAGAGAAATTCAGTTTAGGTAATCCAATAACTAAATCATGTTTGGATAATTTTTCAATCAAATGCATGCTGGCATGACCTAGTCTTCTGTGCCACAACCAGGGATCATCAGATATAGAAGTTAGGCAAATATGACCATCTATATTTTCGAATCCATCAAGTATGTAAACATTTCCGTACCTTTTTCCAGGAAGAATTATTTTACCTGATTCGTCTTCGATGGCACAACCCGTTCTCTTAAATTTTACCTCATATCCTGAGTCACAGAGTTGACTTATACTGAGAAGATTGTGGTTTTGTCCATCAACAAGATATACCTCAGTAATGTCACAGTTGTTGTTAAAGGGAATAGTTCCAGTGCCAACTATTTTGCCTCTTGAATCATCTCCAAATTTGACGCTTCCTCAATGAATCTTTGTAACCTCCTTGAAAAGGTTTTTGTCACTTGTCATGTGACTGGAACACGCACTATCTAGATACCATTTTCCTTTGCGACTTACTCTGTGGTGTTCCTACAATATAGAATTATTACTTTCTTTTAGGTACCCAAGCTTGCTTGGGTCCTGGTGAGTTAGTGTTACTGGGTTCAGAATTCTTAGGTTTCCAAGCCCATCCAGACATATGAGATTTACGAAATTGACAATCAGAATATTTATGCCCACTTTTGTTACAGTAATGACATTTAGCCCCAGACCTGTTTTCAGGTCTTCCATAAGTGTTGGAACTAGCTATCATGAGATTAGCTGATTCCTTTCCAGTTGACTTGTAAGTCGACTGGTCCGACCGACTGGTCGATTTAGTTCTGATTGGTTCTTTTCCGGTTGACTTGTAAGTCGTCTGGTTTGACCTAACAGCCTGGTGGATTTTTTCAAGCTGTTAAGCTGCATTTGCAATTCCTCAAACTCCTCTTGAAGTACATCCTTTTCAATTTCACATACTTCATGTTTGAGTTTCCAGTCTTTGATTTCCATAGTGAGTCTCTTAAGCTCATTCATCATTTTTTGAGACTCTTTTAAGGTGGAATCAAGAATGTCCTGCAATTCATTACACCTTTCACAGTCATAAGATCTTACCTCGCTAGTTTTTCCTTTGCCATAAAACAATTTTCATTGTCTGAATCATCTTCATCTGTCCAGCATCCTGAAGTTTTGTTAATCTCATTTTCTAGAATTGTCATGAAGCAGAGATTTGATATTTCTTCATGGTCTGAGTCATCCTCATCGCTCCAGCTTCCAAATGATTTGTTCTTGTTGAATCCTCTAGAGATCTTCCTTTTCAGTTCTGGAAACTCCGCTTGGATGTGCCCTAATTTTCCACATTCGTAGCGTTTTCCATTGTTCTTATCTTGTTCATTGTATTGCCTAGATCTTCTTGGTGAAAATCTTCCTTTCTTTGTATTTCTATATCTTCTCATCAGTCCATCCATGTTTCTAGACATCATAGCAATTTCTTCTAGTAGGGCTTCAGGATCATCAATTTCATTTTCAGTCGATTCAGTAGTGGTTTTGAATGCCACAATTTTCTTTTTCTCCTCTTGATTTGTCTTCTTCAGGTGTGTTCTTTCGAAAGCAATGAGCTCTCCTTGTAGTTCATCATATGATAACTTTTTAAGATCTCGAGATTCCAGAGTGACAATTTTAGTCTACCAAGTGGTTGGTAGACTTCTAAGAATTTTCCTAACCTGATCGCCACTGGTGTATGGTTTGCCAAAATCTTTTAAGTCACTGATTATCTTACTGAACCTGGCAAATATTTCTTCGATGGATTCTCCTTCCTTCATTAAGAATAGTTCATAGTCGTGAACTAGCATATTGATGTGAGTTTCCTTTACCTTGCTTGTACCTTCATAGGTAACCTCAAGTTTGTCCCACATCTCTTTGGATGTATCACAGCTAGATATTTTCTCATATTCTTCACCACTTATTGCATTGTGAAGGAGATTTCTTGCCTTGTTGTTTATTTGTACAGCTTCCAGTTGCTCCTTTGAGTATGAGTCTATATCATCAGGGTCAGCGAGTGGTGGAGTGCTGGCAGGCAGTGGGTAGTTTCCATTCTTGATAACTCTCCACATTTTGACGTCGTATGCCTTGGTGAAGATTTCCATTCGGATTTTCTAGTGGGAGAAATGTTGTCCATTGAAGTAAGGTGGTCTTACTTGTGAAGTTCCTTCCTGAAAGAGAGCTCCTATGATAACCTGATTTGCCATGATCTTTTTCTCACAAGCTGTTAAGCAGAAAACAAAAAGTGTGAGCCAAGCTCTGATACTAATTGAAAGTACAAGAGGGGGGGGGGGGGTGAATTGTCAATAATTAAAATTAATCGTTAATGAGTTGACTTAAAGCTTTAGTAGTCAAATAAATATGGCAATCTTGCAGATATAATAGTTTGAGGTAATTTGCAGAAAGTAAATGCAGAAATTAAAGACACCAGGAATTTTATACTGGTTCGGATTCAATGTGAATCCTAATCCAGTCCCCTTGGGTTACAAGTGATTTCTCTTCAAGCAAATGAGTTTTCATTCGAGTATAGATGTGATGTATATCGCTCAGATTCTCTAGCACTCGTTTGATACAATGCCTCACCAGTTGTATGCCCTCTTTCTATCCCTGACTTATTACACAGCAGATCTATGTAGGCTACTATGCTTGTTTGCAGTAGAATGAAGAGGGTTATTTTGGTTCGATCAAAGTATATCTAAGGATGGTGTTACACAGTAAATTTATACAAAGGAGAATGGTGAAGGCTTGTCAACCCAAGGGTTTTGATCCTTGGAAAGAATTGATTCTTTCCAAGAATAAGGAACTAGCCGTTGTTTCTCTTGATATCTTTTCCTTCGGCAGATAATGGATTCAACAAGATTTCTCCTTGATTGTTGGACCTTCCAAACTTGACCACTTTCCGGATCTTCTAGCCTTTATTATTCTCCCGTGATTTCGCCAATCACAGATTACTTCGAATCTTCACTCCGTTATGGCTGATTTGATTTCCTAGATTCACGGAGCTAATCCTGATTTGCTGATGTAGATTTGTAGCTTTCCTTGTACGCCGTGCGTTATTCAGGTAGCTTCCCTTGTGAGTGATTTCCTTCCTTGTTCGACACAGCCATTTCAATAGGTCTTCTTTACTTCTTTGAACTCCTGCACATGCATATTAATTGCATCATTAAAATATGATTTAACAAGACCAAACACTTACCTCGGTGCTTTGAACTCAACTCAAGTCTCAATTATAGCTTTACCCCTTGATTCCACCACAAATTCGCTCGAATCTAGTCACAAGTTACTTAATTATATCAATAAATGCTAAATGAATCAATTCGAATGCATAAAAATGAATTTCCCAGAGTTTTTCCCAAAAGTTAAAAATTGCCCCCGGGCCCACATGGTCAAAACTCGAGGTTCGAACCAAAACCCGATTACCCATTACCCCACGAACCCAAATATATAATTTATTTTGAAATCGGACCTCAAATTGAGGTCCAAATCCCCAATTTTAGAAAAACCTAAGTTCTACCCAAAACACCCAATTTCCCCAGGAAAATCTTTGATTTTAAATTGAAAACATGTTAAATGATGTTAATGATTGCAAGAAATGAGTAAAAACTAACTTACAATTGATTTGGAAGAAGACTTGTTCTTGGAAAATCGCACAAAGAAGTTTGTGTTTTGAAAGAATGTTGAAAATGGCTCAAAATTCGGCTAAGTATAAAAATATGTAGGTCTCAGATGTGGGAAATGTGAACAGGGGTTCACAATTGCGAACCCCGACCTGCTGGTGTGGGAATTGCGAGAAAATAGTTCGCATTTGCGAACATGTGCTAAAATCCTGGACCTTCGCATTTGCGGAACATGATTCGCATTTGCGGTGCCTCAGCCTCCCAACCATTATCGCATTTGCGAGAGGCTGTTCGCAATTGCGAAGTCGCATTTGCGACTCAGGCTGCCAGTCCACTCTTTCACATGTGCGATCGATTTGTCGTATTTGCGAGCCTGGCTTCGCAAATGCGAAGCCTGCAGATCAGAGTACACCAGTTATTCTCAAAGGTTCAAAATGCACCCGTGGCCTATCCAAAACTCACCCGAGCCCTCGGGGCTCCAAACCAAATATACACACAACCTCAAAAACATTCCACGGACTTATTTGCGCGATCAAATCGCCAAAATAACATCATATACATCGAATTAAGCCTCAAAATAATGAATTCTTTCAAACTTCATAAAACATCAAATTTTTCATTTTATGCCCGAATCACATCAAATGAAATCCTTTTTCAACCAAACTTTATAGAAAGTACTTAAACCATATATAAGACCTCTACCCGTCGCCGGAACCAAAATACGGCCCCGATACCATCGCTTTCTAATCAGATTTCATTTCCAATTTCCTTAAATATTTTCAGAAACCAATTTTACTCAAAAATTCATTTCTCGGGTTTGGGACCTCGGAATTCGATTCCGGGCATACGTCCAAGTCCCATATTTTCCTACGGACCCTCCGGGACCGTCAAATCACGGGTCCGGGTCCGGGTTCGTTTACTCAAAATATTGACCGAAGTCAAATTTATTCATTTTAATATCAAAACTTAGCATTTTTCACAGAAATTCCTAATTTAAGCTCTCCGGCTATGCGCCCGGACTGCGCACGCAAATCGAGGCAACCCTAAATGAGGTTTTCAAGGCCTCAGAAGCACAGAATGGATAAGAAAACAGGTGATGACCCTTTGGGTCGTCACAGAAACTTACATGTACTTTGGTTTAGATGGATGGGGATTTGAAGGTAGAGCTTGAAAAGGATGAGGAAAACAATCACCTAATGTTAGAGAGAAGAATCAAAGAAAGTTAAAAAGGAAAGAACTACAAAATGGCAAAGATTAAAAGAACTTGGTAAATTACGTGACTATCTCATCTAAAAGCTTAAGCTGCTTGAGAGATGTTATGATTTGACATGCCCCTCCTAAAATTGTATGATCATCTTATAGAAAAGTTTAAGTTGTTAAAAATATAATTAAGTGAATAAAAATTGTATTCTCGCTATTGGCTTAAACTTTTTTATGAGATGGTCATACAATTCAACAGAGTTCAAAGGAACGAAAAGAACAAGAATATGTCAAATAAAGTACCTTGCTTAGGCAGTTGCAGGTCATCTTGAGGACACAGGTTCTGTTCCTTGTGTCTTTATCTGAGGTTTTCGAACTGCATGTTGTGTCTCTGCAGGCTGCAGAATGTGAGCATATTTGAGAATGAAGAGGAAAGGAACAAGATCATTGCCTGAAGTCATGTATAGCTTATGTTGCTTTGGAGTCAAGATTACAAAGGATTTGAATCTTATGGGATCGGGATTCTAATCATTTTAAGTATTAATTTATACATAAAAGATTTTTTAAAGACAAATATAGTATTTGAACCAAAGCTAGTGGGTTTTGTCGAACCCGTCCACGCACTCTAGCTCCGCCCCTGATCAAAGCTGAACATTCGGACGTGTACAACATAACATGGGACCCAAAATTGGGTAAACCAAGGATAGAGGTGAGTCTGACCTATTAACAAGTCAAGAAAATAGACCTCGGGCCTAAGTTAACCTCAATAATTAGCTTATACGGTGATGATTGCTTAAATCCGTGTAAGGAGACAATATCTCATTTCTCAACCAACCTGGGATGCTCTAACTTAAATGAACTAAGAGGGTGTTTGGCTAAGCTTATAAGCTAGTCAAACTAGCTTATAAGCACTTTTCAGATTATTTACGCGTTTGGTAAAGTTGAAAGTGCTTATAAGCCACGTGCTTATAAGTCAAAAATAAGCCAAAAGCCATAAGCTGGTCACCCCCAGCTTATGAATTTTTAGCTTATAAGCACTTTAAGTTTGACCAAGATTTTTACTATTTTATCCTTAACATATTTTTTTTTAGAAAAAAAACTCTTATATGCCTCAAGTATTGTTTCAACATAAACCCCCCGCCTCTTCAAGTCTTGAATTCTCATTGAACTATTTAAGATAAGCAAATTCTCTATTTCTTTGCATATTTGTATTTATGTGATTGCGTATTAATCTTTGAACTGTGTGTAATAAATGAGGACATATCAAAATTTTTAGTGTACTGCTTTCTAAGTGTTGTGGTGATGAAGATAGTGTTTGTTTCTCTTCAAATATTTTGTCCTATTTAGGTTTATTTTTTACTGAGAAACTTTTGCCAATTTATTAATTATTATAACTTATAATTATATGCTTATCATAAAATAAATTATTCATAAAATTATCTTATCGAAGCACTGTTGCATTTAAAATAAAATGATAAATAAAATATTTTGTATTTGAATAGATCTGGAATCTAAAATTTTGAAGAAATTACGCCCTTATAAGTGTAAACAGTTATAAGGTTATTTAAGTCATTTTAACAGAAAAAGAGCTTACCTACACTTTTTATCAAATATTGCAGCAGCTTATTATCAATTTCAGTACTTAAAAGTGCTTTTCAGCACCTAATGCTTATCAGCTACTTCAAATCAGCTAATCCAAACGGGCTCTAACTTTGAGACATATTTAACATCTTATAAAATAAACCAGCTATGCTTTCTGGTGTGTGTGTGTGTGTGTCTAGAGAGAGAGAAAGAAAGGGGGTGGGGGAGGGGAAGATTGGTAAATGTTAATTACATGTTCCATGCATGAGAAACGAAGCTTGGTTGTAGAAAATTCATCAACTTTTTCATCCAAGAAGCAATTTAATTTACATGCCACAGATCCCAAATGATCCACACTACTAAGTACTAACTACAACATTACTCACATAATCTTTCAAAGTATCTATCACTCTGTACCACATATTTTTTTAACCAAAAATTAGGACAATTCCAATGAGTTAACAAATTTTTTCCACCAAAAAAAAGTTAATAAGAAATGGAATGACTTTAGACTACAATGTTTTTTGCTCATTTTCCCCATAAAAGGACTCAAAAGTATTCTACAGCTGAGTATAACTGCTTCCTTAAATCCTTCAAGTCCTAATCGCCAAAAACCAAAGAATTTAAGTTCTACATATTGACGTTGTACGAGATCACCTAAAATTGACCTACGATAATAGGTAATTCTTCATATCATGACTAATATAAGTAACCTAGATAATAGAATGAGAATCATCTATAACCGATAAAATTGCACAAATAACGTAAAATTTATATATTGTCAGCATTATTTAACCAAAAAGTGGAATTTCGGTCAAAGCTTTAATTTAGAAGAACTCGGGTTACTGATAATCAAAAATGAATAAAGGAAAGTAATTTTGTTAACAATAAGATAAGCAGAAGAAAACAAAGTAAACCAGTATATTCAGATAATATTTTTCGTGTCCTTACAAATGATCCATTATCTCCTTTTTATAATTATCTCAAGAATATACGTTTTGCCTTTGTCATAATAAGGCCATTATAGACAATTAAAGGCATTAAATGCTACGTTACATAATCATTGTAATTTATACAGATTCTCTAACACTTTTAATATTTAATGCTTATTAAATATTGTATCTGTACTCTCTTGTGCTATCAGATTCATTCTCCTTGATTTTTGGATTTAAATAGATACGAGCGTTGAGTCTTTTGAATAACTGCTCGTGCCTCTACTTGTGCCTCTGCTCGTATCTGTTGCAACTCGTGCCTCCTTGCTAATCATCATTCTTTGACCAGCCTATGTGTCATGACACGTCATCTTTCAATCACTTCAATATGTAAACTCAATTTTTCCCAATACAGATAGTCCCCCCACTTGCCATTTATTCATCAATTGAATATTTGGGAAGTTGATTTTATTAAAGCGGGAATATTTGCCGCCATTAAT
Organism: Nicotiana attenuata; assembly: GCF_001879085.1. Classification (NCBI taxonomy): domain Eukaryota; kingdom Viridiplantae; phylum Streptophyta; class Magnoliopsida; order Solanales; family Solanaceae; genus Nicotiana; species Nicotiana attenuata. Next base: position 18,853 of record NW_017674864.1, on the reverse strand, counting down.
GCTATGATAGAATCGACACTTCAGTTGTCACCTCCATTTAATGCTTATTACACGTGGCACCCTTTTATTGGATCTGCGACTTTGCAGCGCTTTTTTAGGCTTTTTTACAGCTTCACTAATCATGAAGCGATAGTTCTCATTATGACCTTTCCATCATTGCACATTTTCCTTTGATGGTTGCCTCTTAGTATAAATATAGTTTTCGCCTTTGTCTTTATCACATAAAGTTCTCTGAATATTCAATTCTTGAATTTTTGTTTGCTTCTTCCTCGTACTATCATGTCTTCGTCAAACCCTAACCCTAGAAGAGTCCCCATAGTTGATAACTTTCCTCTTGCCCCTAGTAGGAGCATAGACTTCGTAATTTACGGTCTTCTTCTATAGATGGTTCTTCTCTTCCTTCATCTAGTTCCATTCCTTCTTTTAGAACCAGATGTTATTTCTCACAAAGATCTTCTTCCAGGGGTAAGGAACCCGCTGAACCAGTTCGTGAACCTACAATAGAAGAAATAGTTCCTGCGGAACTATCTTTCTACAATGATAGAGAGTCCCTTAGAAATCAAGTGTCCTCTTTAGATCGTGCTGATATCTATCCAACTCAGATCACAGAAGGTATGATTTCTTTAGTTCGTAAAGACTGTCATTGGAGTCATGACTTCCCTATCATAATTCCCAACGCGAATCAAAGAATCACCTCTTATTTAGTTGGATTTTTCTTTGTTTATACGTACCCTTTCACATTAGGATTCAAACCTGCTATTGATCCTGTTATTCTCGAATTCTGTCATTTTTTCGATGTTTGCTTAAGTCAAATTGGCCCTATAGTGTGGAGGGTTGTTTCCTGTTTGAGGCACTTGACAAACATGGCCGGTGTGCCTTTCACTTTTGCTCATTTAATTCACCTTTACTCTCCCAGACTTTTCCGCCAAGGTGTTTTTACTTTAGTAGCAAGGAGCAAAAGAGTTCTGGTTAGTCCAGAAGATGACAGAGACCGTGGCTGGTGAATCGCGCAGCGGACTCAACCTTAGGAAGAGTGGGCGCTAATACTTTTACCCAATAGTGGTATTGGGGTCAATTTCCACAGGGAGCTAGAAAGGGAGTTGGATATTTGTTTAGCCTAGAAATGCGTGTTTGCTTCTAATTGATCTTCTATCATTTTTGGGTTTTTATGATTATCAACTACAATTTAACAACTACTAATTATAACTAAATTATGCTAAGATATTAATTCTAGGTTGTATGCAAGATAGAGAAAGGCACTAGGGTCGTGGCATTGACCTAGGTGGTCAACTAACTGGTAGAGATTCCTAATACAAGAATGATGATTATGGGGCTTATGCTATAACCGTTGCACGATTGCACTCACTCTCACACCTCTCGGTAGAAAGAGTGATTTTGCCCAATTGACTCTCTCGAGACCAATTGGGTAGGCCAACAAGCCCAAGCAACTTAGGGTTCAAGTTGGGTAATTACTCTCTCGAGGTTTAACCCGTTAATTGGGACTACCATTCTCATGGGTCCATCCCAATTCCTTGTTGGGTTAATTTTGGAGTCATAGACACTCTTTCTCAAGAAGAGTCAAGACCCACTAAGCTAGACTTAGTGTTTGCAACCACCAAATCCTAGTTAAATCATAAAATTAACCCAAATAGCAAACACCCAACATCATTCAAGCATTAAACAATCACACCCATTAATTGCCCACACTAGGGTTGAGCCACAACCCTAGCTAATGGGTTTAGCTAGACATAATAGCAACAGAAATTGAAGAAGTAGTAGATAAAATCAACATATTAATTAACTAGAATGTTAATCTACAAGAATCCACGATAAAACAAGATGAAAATGCCTAAAATAGGCTAAAACTTGAGTCTCACGAGTGCTGCTGCTATCTGATATCTAATTCTTAACCTAGAAATAATAAAATATTCTATTTATACTAGGCTAGAAAAACTGGACAAAAATACCCCTGCGGGGCTGGCGCGGACCGCGCAGAAATGCAGCGCGGCCGCGTAGGGGTCTTGGCCTTCGATCACTCACTTCTGAAGCTGGGGACGCGGACTGCGCTAAGAGGTAGCGCGGCCGCGCAGGCTAATGGGCGCGGACCGCGCAACAATGAAGCGCGACCGCGTGGACACAAGCACTGACCGCATAGAAAGGAGCACGGACCGCGCATGGAAACCCTTGAAATGTATACTCTCTGAATCTCCTAGCGCGGCCGCGCAGCAAATCAGTGCGGTCCGCGCTAGGTCCTCTTGTCCCCACTTCAATGATTTCTGACACTTGAGCAGGTTTCACTCCGTTTCGAGCCGATTTTTGACTTTTGTCATCTTGTCGCTCAAACCTGCAATCAAGCGCACTTTGTAAGCATCCTGGGTCTATTTTATGACAATTCATACATAAAGCATAGGCACGTATGGGCATAAAACATGTTAAAATCACAGTTATCAGAGCCCGCCTGTGTAACAGAGGCATACATTTTTAAGTTTTGAAGTCGGGAGCCCGCCCGTAGAACAGAGGCATAGATTTTCAAGTTTTGAAGTCGGGAGCCCGCCCGTATAACAGAGGCATATATTTTCAAGTTTTGAAGTCGGGAGCCCGCCCGTATAACAGAGGCATGCATTTTCAAGTATTGAAGTCGGGAGCCCGCCCGTATAAAGAGGAATACATTCAAGTTCAACAGTCTGAAGGAAAGGGAAAACATCTCAGTTTACAATTCGAAGCGGCAATAATGGATTTCACCGAGAGAACACAAGACAACAAGGCAACAAGAAATGCAGGGGCAAGGTTGACGATAGAGATAGGATTTTTGTAATTCGTAGATCATAGCTTAGGCTAGCTTCTTTTTACCTTTGACATGGTGTAATAAAGGAGATCAGCAAGCAGTAGCAGCAGCAACAGCAACAGTGAAATCACAGCTTTATGGTAGTCCCAACTACCAGATATTCCAGAACTACACTGACCTGATTCCTTTATAGCCAAGGATATGTAGGCAACCTTTGAAGCAGGGTTTGGTCAGACGGTTTTCAAA
>NW_017674864.1:0-13833 GCF_001879085.1 Nicotiana attenuata | reverse complement strand
ATTGCTATTGTTGTTGTTCCAATTGTTGTTGTTCCCGTTCCAATTGCCTTGGTTATTACCTTGATTACCTCAATTGTTGTTCTGATTGTTATTGTTCCAATTGTTGCCACCTTGTTAGTTGATTATTGTTATTCCAATTGCCGCCTCCTTGTTGATTGCCCCAATTGCCTTGGGAGAGCCATTGTTGATTCCCTTGATTTCCTCTATTTCCTTGGTAGTTATTGACATATTGGCATTCCTCACTTTGATCATCAAAACACTCGTTCGAATAACCACCACCATCATTGTTGTTGTCAAACTGCTCACCATTACCTTGAGGTTGTTGTTGCCCTCTTTGCCTCCTTTTTAGCATAGAAACATTCTCCATTGCATTGACTTGGCGCGGGTTTTGTACTTGTTGCAATTGCGCCTTCGCCAACTGATTCATTGTTGTTGTAAGTTCGGCAATAGCTTGGCCATGATCACTCAACTTCTTGTGCAAATGGATGACCGTGGGGTCACCTTGGGGTACATTTGCTCGGCTTTGCCATGCCGAAGAGGTGTCCGCCATTTCATCAAGTACGTCACATGCCTCTTGGTAAGAAAGTTTCATAAAGTTCCCACCGGCCAATTGGTTCACAATGCATTAATTTGTGGTGTTGATGTCCCTATAGAAAGTCTGCTGGATCATCGCCTCAGTCATGTCGTTGTTAGGGCACTCCTTCACCATTGTTCTATATCGCTCCCAGATCTCATGCAATGGCTCCGTTGGCATTTGCTTAAAGGCTAGAATCTCGTCCCGAAGAGCCGCCATATGACTTGGAGAAAAGAACTTGGCAATAAATTTGTCCGCCAATTCATCCCATGTGGTGATAGAATGATTTGGTAATCTTTCTAACCAGTCCAACGCTTTGCCCCGAAGAGAAAACGGGAAAAGCCTCAATCTCAACGCATCCTCTGACACGTTTGTTTATTTGCTGCCCCAGCAAGTATCTACGAACCCCTTCAAGTGCTTGTATGCATTTTGGTCGGAGGCGCCCGTAAAATATCCTTTTGCTCGAGCAAGGTCAACATGACATTTGTGATTTGAAAGTTCCCCGCCCGGATTCGGGGAGGAACGATGGCACTCGCGTACCCTTGATTAGGAAGAACTCTTGGGACCGCTCTTGGCGGTGGCGGAGGAGGGTCTGGAATAGGGTTGTTGGTTGTTGTCATGTACATTAGCATTGGCATTTCTACCTCTCCGTGGTACTTGAGGTACCGGAAGCTCATCTTGCTCAACATCTTCAACCTCCTCCCCCGCCAAGGCATTGCCAAGAGGGTCATTTCCGTTTAGAGCCATGTGTACCTGATGGATCAACACAAATAAAGTTAGTAAAAAGAAGGAATGAGAAGCAAAACACAAAACTAGCTACACAAATAGTCAACACCGTAAGCTCCCCGGCAACGGCGCCAAAAAGTGAATCGCGCAGCGGACTCAACCTTAGGAAGAGTGGGCACTAATACTTTTACCCAATAGTGGTATCGAGGTCAATTTCCACAGGGAGCTAGAAAGGGAGTTGGATAGTTGATTAGCCTAGAAATGCGTGTTTGCTTCTAATTGATCTTCTATCATATTTGGGTTTTTATGATTATCAAGTACAATTTAACAACTATTAATTATAACTAAATTATGCTAAGATATTAATTCTAGGTTGTATGCAAGATAGAGAAAGGCACTTGGGTCGTGGCATTGACCTAGGTGGTCAACTAACGAGTAGAGATTCCTAATACAAGAATGATGATTATGGGGCTTGTGCTATAACCGTTGCACGATTGCACTCACTCTCACACCTCTCGGTAGAAAGAGTGATTTTGCCCAATTGACTCTCTCGAGACCAATTGGGTAGGCCAACAAGCCCAAGCAACTTAGGGTTTAAGTTGGGTAATTACTCTCTCGAGGTTTAACCCGTTAATTGGGACTACCATTCTCATGGGTCCATCCCAATTCCTTGTTGGGTTAATTTTGGAGTCATAGACACTCTTTCTCAAGAAGAGTCAAGACCCAGTAAGCTAGACTTAGTGTTTGCAACCACCAAATCCTAGTTAAATCATAAAATTAGCCCAAATAGCAAACACCCAACATCATTCAAGCATTAAACGATCACACCCATTAATTGCCCACACTAGGGTTGAGCCATAATCCTAGCTAATGGGTTTAGCTAGATATAATAGCAACAGAAATTGAAGAAGTAGTAGATAAAATCAACATATTAATTAACTAGAATGTTAATCTACAAGAATCCACGATAAAATAAGATGAAAATGCCCAAAATAGGCTAAAACTTGAGTCTCACAAGTGCTGCTGCTAGCTGATATCTAAAACTTAACCTAGAAATAATAAAATATTCTATTTATACTAGGCTAGAAAAACTGGATAAAAATACCCCTGCGGGGCTGGCGCGGACCGCGCAGAAATGCAGCGCGGCCGCGTAGGGGTCTTGGCCTTCGATCACTCACTTCTGAAGCTGGGGACGCGGACCGCACAAAGAGGTAGCGCGGCCGCGCAGGCTAATGGGCGCCGACCACACAACAATGAAGCGCGACCGCGTGGACACCAGCGCTGACCGCTTAGAAAGGAGCTCTGACCGCGCATGGAAACCCCTGAAATGGATGCTCTCTGAATCTCCTAGCGCGGCCGCGCAGCAAATCAGTGCGGTCCGCGCTTGGTCCTCTTGTCCCCACTTCAATGATTTTTGACTCTTGAGCATGTTTCACTCCGTTTCGAGCCGATTTTTGACTTTTGTCATCTTGTCGCTCAAACCTGGAATCAAGTGCACTTTGTAAGCATTCTGGGTCTATTTTATGACAATTCATACATAAAGCATAGGCAAGTATGGGCATAAAACGTGTTAAAATCACAGTTATCAGCTGGTACGCCAGGTTTGTTGCTGCCCCCACTGTTGGTTTAGTGGGTGATGAAAATGTTCCCTTCCCCGAGAAGTAGAATTTTGCACGTGAATTTTCTTTTTAATAACTTTCTCGTACCTTTTTCTTCAATTTTGATGATCATTATTCTCATTTTCCTTCTCTTTTTCAGCAACCATGGGAATTGTTGAGGAAATTCCCAATTTTCACGGTTGGGTAGGAAAGTTATTAAATATAGCTCCAATGGAGGGTAGATCTTGGAAGAATCTTTCCCAACGATTCGGTTGGAAAGTGAAAACTCATGGTAAGAGTTTTTTTTATTTATTTAACTCTTTATTGATTTTCCCAGAATTTATTTTAATCCTTCTTTTTATCAGGATTTGCTGTTCGAGGGATTAGTGCCGAGACGGTTGTGGCTTCTTGTATTTCTTTTGAAAGATCCCAAGAGATAATCTTGGGTTCTTCATCGAAAAGGAAAGCTGCTAGTGACCAAGACTCTGAAGAAGAGGAAGATGGGGGTTCCTTGGTAAAAAGGCCATGAGCTCGTAGGCAAATCATTTCTGATGATGAAGTTCCCATTGCTGCTCATGATTCAGTTGAGCAACTTTGCATTCGATTTATCGATTCGATTTTGACCCTTATCGATAATTACTTATCGATTATCGATTTGTACATATGCTTATCGTTATCGTTTCAATAAGGTTTCGATTTTTTCGATTTCGATTTATCGATTTTGGAGGCTTATCGATTCGGTTATCGATTACACCAATAAGAAAATTTGCGGGATTCCACGAAAAGTATATCGCTATAAACGCGCCTAACTAATATGGACAAAAAGAAGCTAAAATAAGACGAACACCATTTATAATATAAAAAATGTGTCAACAAGGACATGCAACAAAACTAAAGTAAGGGATCAAATGTATGCCACCAACACTCCAACAGTATAAAAAAACAAAACAAAACAAAACACATCATCACGGCTAATTCTGTTTTCCATTAATTTGAACTTCATTCCCTTGATCTTTAAATATGATCATTCCTTAAATGTGGTAGAGAAAATAATAGGGTAAGTGACTTAGGGTAAAGGAAAGGGTATAGATTAGGGAAAATAATATTGTATAGCCGCTTTCAAAATAGTAGCGGAATATATATACATTCTGTATGTTATATTAATCTACACAAATAGGTAATTACTCATGTAATAAGTGTCTACAGTCTAGGGGTGTGCATTCGATTTATCGATTCGATTTTGACCCTTATCGATAATTACTTATCGATTATCGATTTGTACATATGCTTATCGTTATCGTTTCAATAAGGTTTCGATTTTTTCGATTTCGATTTCGATAACAAATAATCGATTCGATTTATCAATAAACCAATTCGAATGAACACCCCTAACCGCGGGTTTGGTGGTGAAAATTTAGGTCTGATTTCTGATGAAGCACCTCTTGTTTCTTTTTCTACTCCTGTTCCTGTGATTCCTCCTTTGCCGGTCGTGGCTGTTACTGTTCCTCCCCAGGCTATTATGACTGCTTCCACGGTTCCTCCCTCGACTACTCCTCCTTCAGCTGTTCCTTACACAGAAGTTGGTTCCTCAAGTAGGAGTGGTGCTATGAGGCAAGTTACCATTGAAGTCCCCGCTGAAGGTAACCTTTTAAGGAAATCAGGTCAAGCTAACGTGTGGTTAAAGCCTTTGATTGGTCCAGTTGAGAGAGCTAAGCTTGATAGCTATAGTTCTTTGACCTTGATGAATGATATAGTGCATGCTTCTTTAAAGATATTCCTTTTTCAAGCTTTACTTTGTCATTTTTCTATCTTCAGGGTTCTCATTTTTTCCCTTCTCTTTTTTTAGACCAATCTAATTAGCACGCAAATGATGAAAAGGGTTACCCTCTCAGAGCAATTAGCGCGTGACTACCAAGTGGAGGCAGATAATTAGAAGGAACAGTGTGAAAGTCTTCAGATCGATGTGGAAACCTTAGAAGAAAGTAAAAGTACCTTAGAGCAGCAGGTACGAGCTTTGACTTCAGAGTTGGCAGTTGAAAAAGCTTCTTCAAATCAAGTAGGTAAGGAAAAGGCTCATCTGGAAACCTTTTTTTTCCGAGCAATTGTCCAAGGCAAGTGAAGAAATTAGAGAGTTGAGGGCTCTCTTAGGTGAAAAAGAACCGTATACTGGTGAACTCGTGCAGAATTGGACTCAAACTCAAGAAGACCTCCGGGTATCTTCTGATAAGGTTTGTTCTTTAAAATATTCCCACGCTTCTCTTCAAGCTTCTTATGAATCTTCCTTGGCTGAAAATGATAAGTTAAGAAATGAAATTACTGATTGGGAAAGAGATTACGAGATCCTTGAAGATAAAACTGCCATTGAAGTGAGTTGGGCATTTTTAAATTCTCGCCATGATACCCTCGTTGAAGTTAGCCAGGAGAATTTTAACTTGGAATCTGAGTTATCCAAGATCAAAGAGACTATTGAGAAGACTCAACAGTACCAAGATTTTTCTTCTCACGTTGCTGAAATTTCTGAAAATGTTGAAGATGATACGGGTATCCCCACTCCTTCAAGTCAAGTTGAGCATGCTGCTGTTGATGTCCCTGCTTCAGTTCCCTCAACTTCTCAGTGAAAAGTCTATGTTGTTTGAATTCCTTTGTTTTTTTTCTTTTTGGTGGTATGTGGTTGTGACCCTTGGTCTTTTTAAGGGTTTGTTAAAAACGTTAAGTCCCCAGACCTTTTATGGGGCACTCTGTATAAATAACTTTTGGTTTATGACTAAGTTCATACTTAGTCTAAACTCTTTTAATTAAGAAGTTTTCGTTGCTGTTTAACTTCTGTTTTGTTTATTCTTGCCTTTAATTTTAAGGACTTACTGAATAACTTGCATTTTTATTCTTCAAAAATGCTTCTGTTTTTTTTAACTTCATGAACACTTAAATTAATCATGAATTTTATAAAAGAGGGCCCTTTTATATTCGACACTTAATGAAGAAGACGTCTCAACTTCATAACAGTGTTAATATATGATAAAAGAAATAGGAATACACATGTTTCTTGAAATAACTTTGACAAGTTTTTATTTGAACTTTGTCGAACTTTGTCAAGTTTTGAATAACACTTTACATGTATTTGAATTGCTTCTATAACTTTCTCGTAACTGTTTTCCTTATAACAGATTTCAAAAAATAAAAAGAAAATGAATACAAGGTTTTTACTTATAACCCGTTTCAGTATATTGCCTTTACCCTAACTATGATAAGGTTTTTCTTTGGCCTTGGCTCGAGACTTTGCTCTGCACTTGACTCATTCAATGAGTGAACTTCTCAGGCTTGATCTTTGATTATTTCGCAATCTTCTTTGCCTTCTTTATACACATGTCTATGTATATTATATAGTCCCCCAAGTGTTTGAGCGTTGAAGTATGAAGCTTCGAGCACTTGATTGTTCCTCTTATTTGGCCCTTTCCATGAAAAGGAAAAACACACGGGACTCGGAGGTGCGATTATAGATGAAGACTGCTTAACCCGTCTGAATTTCTATCAGAAAAAGTTGTAACCCTAGACCGGAAATTTTAATTTATTCCACGTGCCTTGCAGGCCATGACTCATCATTTAGTACGGGCTAGCCTTTTGCCTATCATCTAAAATCGTTAGCAAAATTTTAACAATTCAAAAAATAATTTTTTTTAAATATGGATACCTGACCGAGGGTATTCCTTAAAAATAGTATCTCTTCAGGTGAACAGCATTCCAATGGAAGGTAGTATCTTGCCATCCATCGTTTCCAGCTCGTATGCTCCTTTCCCTGCGATATCATGAATCCTATAGGGTCATTCCCAGGTTGGACTTAATTTTCCCGCATTGGCCGCCTTCCTAGATTGAAAAACATTTTTGAGCACGAAGTCCCCAATCTTGAAGAATCTTAGGCGTATTTTCCTATTGTAGTATCATTCTATAGCCTGCTTTTGTGCTGCCATTCTTATTAATGTTTTCCTTCAAGTAGATCAAGCTTTATGTGCATTTCTTCATTATTAGATTCTTCTGACGCTTGTGTAAACCTCGTGCTTGGCTCTCCTATCTCAACTGGGATTAAGGCTTCAGCTCAATAAACCAATGAAATAGTGTTTCGCCCGTACTTGTTTTTGCTGTTGTGCGGTATGCCCATAAAACACCAGGTAGCAATTCTGGACAATTACCTTTGGATTCCTCCAAACGCTTCTTTAAATTGTTGATAATGATTTTGTTTGTTGACTCAGCTTGTCCATTACCCACCGAATGATAAGGTGTGGATGTAATCCTTTTGATCTGCCAACTTTGAAAAAACTCTATGATTTGTGCGCCTATAAATTGAGGGCCATTATCACACACGATTTCCTTTGGCACACCGAATCGACATATGATATTTCGCCAAATGAAATCTCTAACTTCTTTTTCTCGCACCTGTTTGAATGCTCATGCTTCCACCCATTTAGTAAAATAGTCAGTGAGTACAAGCAAGAATTTTACCTGTCCTTTTGCTTGTGGTAGTGGACCCACGATATCCATACCCTATTTCATAAATGGACACGATGCAATGACCGGATGTAACAACTCCGCAGGTCTATGTATGTTATTACCATATCTTTGGCATTTATCACATTTAGCTACGAAACTTTCCGCTTCTTCTTCCATCTCCGGCATGATTCCCACAATGCCCCTCGTGTATTTCTCTCATTACGTATTCTGTTTGAGAAGGCCCGAGGCATCTTGCTAAGGGGCCACCGAACATTTTTCGATAAAGATTGCCTTGCTTTAAACAATACCGAGCAGCCTTTTTCCGAAGCGCGTGGGCTTTTTTCTTATCTCCAGGGACGGTTCCATACTGCAAAAAAGCAACAATCTCGTTCCTCCAATCCCAGGTTAAGTTATTGAAATTTACCTTATTTTTATCTGGATCGGGTACTGAATGAAACAAATGAATTACGGAAGCATTTTCATTGCTTGCCACGTCTGCCGCAGATGCGAGATTGGCTAGGGCGTCCGCCTCGACATTTTCATCTCTTGGTATTTGCATAACTTTCCAGGTTTGGAATTGCCTGATCAGATCCCGTACCTTCTCTAAATACTGTTGCATTTGTGCTTCCCTGGCTGTATAAGTCCCCAGCATTTGGTTGACTACAAGCTGTGAATCGCTTTTAATTACAATCTGATTAATGCCGAGCTCCCGTGCCAGTTCTAAACCTACAATCACAGCTTCATACTCTGCTTCATTGTTAGTTATAGAATGACATTTAATGGCTTGTCGAATAGTCTCACCCGTAGGTGGTACCAAAATAATTCCTAAGCCTGCACCCTTTACATTAGACGAACCATCAGTAAATAAGGTCCAAATTCCCGGATTAGATCCGTTGAACACCTGTAATTCTTTTTCTGCTTCTAATTGCATTCCTTGGATAAAATCAGCCACAAATCTGCTAACACTTGAGATTTTATCGCGGTTCTAGGCTGGTATGTGATGTCATATTCACTTAATTCTATAGCCCATTTGGCTAACCTACCTGACAACTCATGTTTGTGTAATATATTGCGTAATGGATAAGCAGTTACTAGAGCAATAGGGGTGACACTGAAAATAAGGCCTTAATTTTCTAGATGTCATGATTAGTGCAAGTGCAAGCTTTTCTAATTGAGGATACCGCGTCTCCGCATCTAATAAAGATTTGCTGAAATAATAAATCGGGAGATTGTTTACCTTGATCTTCACGAACTAACACAGCACATACCGTTACTTCGGAGACAACAAGGTAGATGAGTTTCAACTTTTGGTTTGGGCGAGCAATGGCGGATTTGATAAGTATGTCTTCAAATTTTTGAGTGCCTGTTAACATTCCTCAGTCCATTCGAACTGATCTTGCTTTTTAAGAGCTAAAAAGAATTTAAAGCACTTTTCTGATAATTTGGAAATAAATCTCCCCAAGGCTGCAATTCTTCCTATCAACCTCTGCACTTCTTTTTTACTTGTAAGCATGTCAGGGATTTCTTCAGTGGCTTTAATCTGTGCGGGATTCACTTCAATACCACGGTTAGAAACAAGAAAACCCAAAAACTTACCTGATGCAACACCGAATGCACATTTCTCAGGATTTAATTTCATATTGAATTTTCGCAAGATCTGAAATGTATCAGACAAGTGTGATATATGATCCCCTGAATGTTGAGTTTTAACGAGCATATCGTCTATATAGACCTCCATAGTTTTTCCCAAATGTTCTTGAAACATTTTGGTCACTAGTCTTTGATATGTTGCACCAGCATTTTTAAGACCAAAGGGCATTACTTTATAACAGTAAGTCCCCCTGTCTGTTATAAATGAAGTTTTTTCTTCATCTATAGGATCCATTTTGATCTGGTTGTATCCTGAATACGCATCTAAAAAGCTTAACAATTCATGCCCTGCAGTAGCATCAATTAGTTGATCTATATGTGGTAATGAAAAAGAATCTTTAGGACAAGCTTTGTTAAGGTCTGTGTAATCTACACAAACTCGCCATTTACCATTCTTCTTCGGTACCACAAAAGTATTGGCTAACCAGTTAGGATACTTTACCTCGCGGATAGACCCAATTTTTAGTAATTTTTGAACCTCATCTTGAATCACCTGATTTTTGAAAGTTCCTTGCTTTCTCTTCTTTTGTTTGACAGGCGGATATGATGGGTCTTCATTTAATTTGTGAGTCATTACCTCCGGTGGTATTCCTGTCATATCAGAATGGGACCAAGCAAAACAATCCACGTTAGCAAACAAAAATTCAATCAACTTACCTTTCATATCCTGGCTTAGATTGGCCCCTACGTAGACTTTCCTTTCAGGCCATTGTGTAGACAACACTACAGCCTCCAGCTCTTCAACTGTTGTTTTGATATTTTCGTTTTCCTCTGGTTCTTGAATAGCATCAGGCCTTGAGTCCATATATGTTCGCCCTTGTTCAGTTGAGGTTTGTGTTGTGGTCCTCAACTGGATTCTGTAACTGCTATTTTTCTTCGTTTCTCGTCCTTGAATCTGCAACAGAGTTGATGCTCCTGGATGTCTGCTGATCTCCACGAATTTGACATATTCCCCACGATGATGGAAATTTAATTACTTGATGTAAGGTCGACGGAACGACATCCATCTCATGGATCCATGGTCTTCCGAGAATCATATTATAAGCCATCTCCATATCTACCACCTGAAACTTTGTATCTTTGACAACTCCTTTTGCGAATGTAGTAAGTACTACCTCCCCTTTCGTCACAACGCTGGAATTGTCAAACCCAGACAAAGTGTGCGCCTTTGGTATTAATTTATCTTCAGCTTGCATCTCGCGTAGTACTCTTAGCAGAATAATGTTCACGGAACTACCTGGATCAATCAAAACACGTTTCACATTAGTATCATGTACAAGTAGAGATATTACCAGTGCATCGTTATGTGGAGATAATACGCCATCCGCATCTGCATCATCAAACATAATACTTTCTTCCTCTAAGACATGTCGCACCTGCTTCCCATGGGTAATTATGACTTTGGAAACTTTATTGGCTGCTGTGTACGTCACACCATTAATGTCTTCACCTCCGCTTATAACATTGACAGTCCTTTTGGGAGAAGGTGGTTTAGGGGGCTCCTGCCTATTCTTCATGTATGCTTGCTTACCTTTCTCACTGAATAATTCAGTGAGATACCCTTGCTTTAATAGATAATCAACTTCACATTGTAGCAACCTACAGTCTACCGTTTTATGCCCGTGATCATTATGAAATTCGCACCAGTGATCAGGATTGTGGTTGTTTGGATTCGATCTCATTTCTTTTGGCCACCGCACCTTATCACCCATGCTTCTTAAAACAGCTACAAGCTCGGAAGTTCTTACATTAAAATTATAACCGCCAAATCTTGCCTTCAAGTTTCTGTCATCATCCTGTGACTCTCGCGTGTTTCGATCATTCCCAAATCTTGATGACGAGCCCGACTCTCTATTCCTCGACCTATGATCGTACCTTGGATTGTCCTGTTTTGACCGTGAATCTTTTCCCACTGGGCCCATATATGGGTCGTACCTGTTTTTACCGGACCTTTTTTCGGTCTCTGCCCGTCTCGAACTTACCTTTTCTTCTTTTTGGGATCGTGAGATAATATCCTCTTCTATCATTAGTTCGTGCTATACCTGTTGTAAACGTCATTCCACGTTGTTGCTGGAAATTCACGAAGACTTTCCTTGAGTCGACTCGTGGCTTCTGAGCTTTTTTCATTCAAATTACTAGTGAAGGCTATAGCTGCCCAATTGTCAGGTACACGAGGTAACGTCATTCTTTCACGCTGGAACCTATCCACGAATTCTCTAAGCAACTCTGAGTCCCCTTGCTTGATTTTGAAAATATCTTCCATTCTTTTTTCGACTTTTTGAGCTCCCGAGTGTGCTTTGATGAATGAATTTACAAGCTCAGCAAAAGAATTTATGGAATTTTCAGGTAAAAGAGAATACCATGTTAATGCTCCCATAGTGAGTGTTTTACCGAATTTTTTGACAAATACTGATTCTATTTCTTATTTGGTCAAGTCGTTGCCTTTTACGCCTGTTGTGAATGCAGTCACGTGGTCCCGTGGATCAGTTGTTCCATCATATTTTGGGATATCGGCATTTTGAATTTCTTTGAAATTGGGAGAGGAGCAGCACTTGGCTTCCAAGGTTGTTGTGATATCTCTTTGATTACGGGTGGTACTCCAGGTATTTGCTCTATGCGGTCACTTTGCTCCTTGAGATATTTCTGCAATGTTAGTACTAAATTTTGTAAATCAGAATTGACTAAGTTACCTGGTTCTCCATCTCGTGGCTCAGTGGGGATTCCACCACTGCCTGAATTAGCAAGCCCAGAACGAGGGTTCTCCAAAGTGTTGTCATTTGGAGTGGGTGTTGGTGGTGCAACAGGTAATTGGCTAACAAAGGCCTCAAGAGCCTTATTAACCTGTTGAGCGATTAGCTTTTGCAATGCTTCAGTGACAGCTTCATCATTTTCAAATTGAGCGTTTCCATTTGCATGAGATTCATCAGGAGTGCCTTCTCGAGACCGCCGAGGGGAGTTTTGTTGAGAAGGGATCGGGGTGTGCTCATCCTGAGGATTCCCTTGGAGTTGATGATTCCCTTGGTTTCCTTGGGTGTTGTCATTAATGTTTGACATGATTGATGTAACAAAAAAGGTTAGGCTAAGAAAGAATATATTATTAGATTTTCGGTAACGGAACTAATTTATTTAACCAAAAAGTGAAATTTCAGTCAAAGCTTTAATTTAGAAGAACTCGGGTTACTGATAATCAAAAATGAATAAAGGAAAGTGATTTTGCTAACAATAAGATAAGCAGAAGAAAACAAAGTAAACCAGTATATTCAGATAATATTTTTTGTGTCCTTACAAATGATCCATTCTCTCCTTTTTATAATTATCTCAAAGATATACTTTTTGCCTTTGTCATAATAAGGTCATTATAGACAATTAAAGGCATTAAATGCTACATTACATAATCATTGTAATTTAATACAGATTTTCTAACGTTTTTAGTATTTAATGCTTATTAAATACTGTATCTGTACTCTCTTGTGCTGTCAGATTCATTCTCCTTGATTTTTGGATTTAAATAGGTACGAGCGTTGAGTCTTTTGAATAACTGCTCGTGCCTCTACTTGTGCCTCTGCTCGTATCTATTGCAACTCGTGCCTCCTTGCTAATCATCATTCTTTGACTAGCCTACGTGTCATGACACGTCATATTTCAATCACTTCAATATGTAAACTCAATTTTTCCCAATACAAGCATATATAGGAGAAAGCCAAAATTCATATCTTATCACATGAAAGCATAGAAATTGTAATGGAGAAATTTAAGCCTATACCTTTAATTAGTAAAAAGTTAACAATCAAAAAAAAAAAAAGTAAGGGGTCGTTTGGTTTGAAGACTAGTTATGCTGGGATTAGTTATTCGAGGATTATTTATGCTCGAATTATCCTGGTATTATTTTTTATTGACTGTTTGGTATATTGTATTAATCTCGAGATTGTCAATTTTACTACTTTATCCCGAGATTACTCTTCCACCCTCGAACATGTCAATTTTACTGCTTTATCCTGAGATTATTATTCCACCCTCGAACAGGTATAAGTTACCGGTATTATTTTTAATCCTAAAATAACTTATCCCAGATTAATAACTAATTAACAAATAAGGCGATATTAAATTTTTATCCCAGAATTTTTATTTTTATCCATCCTACCAAACGATCCCTAAAAGTTACCCACTCCTCCATGTAACATAGGGTTTAAAGTATTTAAACCCATAAACAACTAAGAGGGTGTTTGGCTAAGCTTATAAGCTGGTTAAACTGGCTTATAAGCACTTTTTGGCTTATCTACGCGTTTGGTAAAATTAATAGTGCTTATAAGTTAAGTGCTTATAAGCTAAAAATAAGCCAAACGCCATAAGTTGGTCTCCCCTAACTTATCAAATTTCAGCTTATAAGCACTTTAAGTTTGACCAAAATATTTACTATTTTATCCCTAAAATACTTCTTTTTAAAACAAAACTCTTCGTATACCCAGTTCTTCAGCTGCATATTATTAATTTTAGCACTTTTATCCAAACACGTAACTGCTTATTTTTTAAATCAGTTTCAGCACTTAAAAGTGCTTTTCCGCACTTAATACTTTTCAGCCACTCTAAATCAGTTAAGCCAAACGGTCTCCTAATGCAGATACGGGTCAGCAGAGCACCCGTTTGACAATTCGGATTCGGAATTTCGGATAGAAAAACTTCATCTTCTACTTCTCCCTTGTGTAGCTCTCCGTCCACTCTAAGAACAAATTTACAGAGCTAACTAAGCTCCAAATTTTTGTTCAGTAAAATGTTTATCAACAGCTAATGAGTCTCAATTCAGTA
>NW_017674863.1:46577-82537 GCF_001879085.1 Nicotiana attenuata | reverse complement strand
AATCTCACCTATCAACCCGGAATTCGCCTAAATATAATAACTGTTTCCCAATCAGACCTAATTCCTACAACCGGAACCCTCAAAATCATTCGGATCACACTCCTAAGTCTACAAATCATCCCCCGAAGCTAACCGAAATCACAACAAATCAACATCCGAGCCCTCTAACTCAATTCATCAATCATCCGAGTTATGCTTTATTAAAAACAACCTTTCCTTGAAGAGACTCAAGTGTCTCCATCTCCATCCAGAATTCAATCCCAAATCAACTCATTCACACAAGACTCCGTATTAAAACACATAAGGAAAACCGAAAAATGTAGGGGCAACACGGCGTAACCATCACGTTTGACGACGGGTCGAGTTCCGTCCACATCCCTCCCCAACGTTAAACCAAACGCTCTCCTCGACGTACCCAAGAGTTGTACTAGAACGCCAACCAATAGCCGAATACCTTTTACCAGCATACACCCGGGGTGATCCCACGTTCATCCCTATCTCGCAATTGAGCGTCATAATACAACATAGTGAGAATCGTCACAGATTCCATCTACACCATAAACCGTTGAACCACATTGCACTTTTCGAAACATACATCAATCAAACTCACTCATATTCAGATAAACCCGAACCAGCTGTAATAACCCATACCATAGCAATCCTCAAGTTTGAGACGCGATGGCGCGAGGGGGACGCGACATTATCGCAGGAAGCAGTGCGGAAGGACGGTAGAGCCGCGAGTCACAGCGTGCCCACAATAACCAAATAGCCGATAGAAAACCTCTGTATTAGCTTAAAGTCTTTCCAAACACTTTCAATTAAACTGCCAGAGCGATAAATAAAACACCGATAAACCGATATTATCCATTCTCAGATTAACCATTCATGAACGCCACTTCCCTTGTGAGCTGAGAGAGCGCGCACATAGATTTCGGCCGAACCTCACGTATTATCCTTCTAACAAGCTGAGATCAAATCTGTTCGTACTTCCATTAAATGACCCCAACGACCAGCGCGAGAGGCGCGAGACAGCGTCCAGCTCTGAGGTGAGGGATACACGCTCATTACAGCCGGAAGCCAGAGACTTGGGATAGATGACACGCGACCAATAAAGAGGAAACGTGGCGGGAACGATAGCTCAAAGTCATGAAGAGAAAAAAGACTTCAGAACGGAAGAGGGCGGGACCTCGAGTAGGCTCAGTTAGTGAGCCATCACAACCACCAAGCTGAGACCGCTTCTCACATCATAGAAATAAACACCTGAATCATACCCCAAAGCCCAATCTCCACATGGCCTCGCTACAATGCGCGCTCCTATCCCAAACACTTCACACATAAACACCGCAATCGACTATGCTCAGACACTCGCACAATATACGCATTAATTTACGTCGCAAAACAAAGCAATCATTACCCACCCACGGTGAAAAAATAACATACGCCATGCAACCCATAGTCATAATCAAATCTCCATTTACGGGAGGGGGAGGGCGAGGAATGACAGGGCCCAGGAGGTCGGTCTGGCCCGGCTGCGACGGTGTGGTCTCTGGCATGAATCCCGGATAGAAGCCGTCCCAGGCATTGGTGCCATATCCAACAAATCATAACGTCTCACACACAAGAAAAGCAACTCATATATCTCCCCAGATCACTAACAAGTCAATAACGATCGACAACCCTATCCCTCAAACGGGGGCGGGGGGGGGGTGGGGGGGGGGGCAATAAACAGAATCTGCCTCGTGAGATTTTGATCCGAGGATCGGAATGAAATTCTGAGAGTTGTTGTAGCTTCGTTAGGTGATTTTGGATATGTGAGCAAAATTTCAGGTCATTCGGACGTCGTTTGGTTGGGTTTCTGATCGAATGCGTGTTTCGGAAGTTTTTGAAGAACTTAGGCTTTGACTTGATATGTTTTGATGGTTTTAGTGTTAATCGTGGTGTTTTTATGATTGGAACAAGTTTGAATAATGTTTTAGGACGTATTGGTATTTTTGGTTGAGGTCCCGGGGGCCTCGGGATGAGTTCGGATGGTTAAACGGAGAGTTTTGGGATTTTTCATGTTGCTAAGTCTGCTGCTTCTGGTATGTTTTCGCTTCTGCGGAATATGGACCGTAGAAGCGGTATCGCTTATGTGATTTGGGAACCGCAGAAGCGGTTTTGGACTCGAATTGGGTTTTCCGCAGAAGCGGATGTTTGGGCCGGAGAAGAGGTCCCGCTGGTGCGATTTATGGGCCGCAGGAGCAGTCGAGGCCTTTAAGTGGAGAACCGCAGAAGCGGTCCCGCATAAGCGGGGACGGGACCGCATAAGCGAAAAGTGCTGGTCAGAGAAGGTTTTAAGATAACATTTCATCCGCGAGCTAAGGGTATTTTTCCTCCATTGTTGAACATCTTGAGAGCTTTTTGGGAGCAATTGAAGAGGGTTTCGACTGAGATTGACTGG
Source organism: Nicotiana attenuata (assembly GCF_001879085.1). Classification (NCBI taxonomy): domain Eukaryota; kingdom Viridiplantae; phylum Streptophyta; class Magnoliopsida; order Solanales; family Solanaceae; genus Nicotiana; species Nicotiana attenuata. Next base: position 80,097 of record NW_017674863.1, on the reverse strand, counting down.
AGGTAAGTTTTATGAGTTAAAAACGTAATTATTATGTGAAATTAACCTAGAAATTCATGGAATTAAGCCTAAAATTGATGAACTAGGGCTTGAGATTTTGAGATTTAAATTTGGGATTTGAGGGAGCATTTGAGCTCGGATTTTGGTAAATTTGATATGTATAGACTCGTGGCGAGATGAAGAATCCATTGATGTGAATTTTTTGATTTTTCGAGAAGTGGGCCCGGGGCTCGGGTTTTGGTAGTTTCGAGATTTTTTCTATTTTTCGATTGTTTTCGATTGGGTATTGTTCCCTTAGCATATTGTGATGTATTCGCTCTGATTTTGGATAGATTCGACGCGCGTGGAGGCCGATTTGAGGGGCAACGGCGACGCGAGCTAGATATTTCACCGGTTCGAGGTGAGTAATGATTGTAAATGATAGTTTGAGGGTCTGAAACCCCGGATTTGCACATCATAGTGCTGTATTGAGGTGACTTGCACGCCGGATAGCGAGCGTGTGGTAGAGCACCATTGGGGATTGTGACTTGGTCCGTCCCGATTGATGAAATTACTACGTATTTGGCTGAAACTACTTGTTATCATCATAATTTGGGCTGATTGCCATGTGTGGGCTTCGTGCCAACTATGTGAATCCTTCAGGGATTGATATCACTGTTTTCGCATTACTTTGCATATTATTTGATCTCGGTCCAGGGTTTTAATACTGTTTTGCAAACTCAGCCATTTTCTAAGATTTGAAAATTTAAACAATATTTTATTGACGTTTTGAGCTGAGAACCATTATTTTGATATTGCCCAAGTGGCTTATGTGCATTTCTGGACTGAGCATGGATCGGGCTGCGCCCCGCAGCAGTGTTATAGTGATTTCTGGATATATGGATGGCTCGGGCTGCGCGTCGCGGTATTGTATTGATATTGAGGCCGAGGGCCTGGTTGGTGCCACGAGATGGCTTGATTATTTGCGCTTGGGCTGTAGGAGCCCCTCCGGAGTCTGTACACACCCCCAGTGAGCGCCGTCGACGTTAAATATATGGATGGCTCGGGCTGCACGCCGCAGTGGGTACCGGTGTGTACCGTCATATGCATTGCATTGCACTCATGCATTTGTTCCTATTTGTATTATTTGTCATGACATTGCAGCACTCGCATTTCGTTGGCTTCTATGCTACTTCTTGCACTGCTTACCTGATACCCTGGTGTTATTTGTTAATGGAGTGCTGTTCCCGAGGGGCTGACTTTTGTGCTGACTTGCACTATCTGTTTCGCATTCATTTGCTTAACTGTTGGAAAGAGATATTTTCAAAAGAGGTTTTAAACTGAGTCCAGATATTTCTAAAGATTTTCACGGTTTCACTATTTTTCTCAAAAGGTTACACTGTTCTATATAGCATGATGACTTGCTTTACGTGATTTCTTGCTGCTCAGTTATTATTTACCTTTATTACTCACTGAGTTGGAGTACTCACTTTACTCCCTGCACCTCGCGTGCAGATGCAGGTATTTGTTTACCCGGTAGCGGGTTTGAGCTGGTTGAGGATTTTGCTATCGTAGCTGAGCAAGGTGACCGCCAGCGTTCGCGGCACCGAATTTCTTCTTTTTGATTCTAAATTTTAATCCATGTATTACAGGCCTTGTAGTTGTATTAAAAATCCTTCTAGATGCTCGTGGCTTGTGACACCCCGGTCGGGCTGTGTCGGGACGGTTCCCTATTTTTATCACTTTTCTTCCGTACATATGATAGTTTTATTGATGTTTTAGACTTATTCATGCTAAGTAAGTATTAAAGAGGTATTGATGTTCTGTTGGCTGGCCTTGTCTTCACGAGAGGCGCCATCACGACCGGGTTTGGGAATTGGGTCGTGACATATGACCGGTCGGGCAGTTTCCATCGGTTGGGCAGTTATGTATCATTATAGACCACCAGTCGAGCAGTCATGCATATTCATTTACCACCGAGCTACGGCCGATCAAGCAGTCATGCATTTACCACCGAGCTACGGCCGGTTGGGCAGTTACATATTTACTAACGAGCTACGGCTGGTCGGGCAGTCATGCATTTACCACCGCGCTACGGCCGGTCGGGCAGTTACCACTGATCAGTTGGGCAGTCATGCATCTACGATATGGATAATAGTCTCAAAGAGAAGCATTATATATATAAGTATAATAAGTACGCATATACAGTGGCTTTTCAGAGATTCAGGTTGATTCTTATATGTCATTAATTAATGTTGACTTACTGTTATGTTTCAGTTCCGCCTTACATACTCAGTACATTATTCGTACTGGCGTCCTTTTGTTGGGGACGCTGCATTCATGCCTGCAAATATAGATAATCAAATTGACGAGCCCTCATGGTAGACGGGGTTAGCATTCAGCGAAAGATCGGTAAGACTCCACCTCATTCAGAGTGCAGCCGAGTCTATAAGTCATCATGTCAGAGTTTTGCTACAGACTTATGGGTAGGCCGGTACCCTGTCCCTTTTGATGTCAAATAATCTTAGAGGCTTTGTAGACAGAGGTTCGTTTTGTGCAGTATGTTAGAGGCCTTGACGGCCCATATGTATTCATGTTTTAAGAAAGATAGTTCATTGATACGGTGTTTGCCCACCTATAGTTATACATTATAAGTTGTGGCCATGTTGGCCCATGATAGTTTCAAAGAAAAAAAAGAATTGCAGAGTGGTTCCCTCGGGCTAGTACGGCACCGGGTACCAGCCACGCCTCCCCAGGTCTGGGGCGTGACATTAACGTTTTTGCAACGGTTATATCTTGAATTGCTTCTTATCCGATCACAGATTTGTATTTGGTGTCAACATCTTATGCGGCCACAGGTTTGTATTCGGTGTGAACATGATTGAATCACTGCTGATTGACACTCGTTGCTTTCTAATTCATCCATCTTCTGAGACCGGTTTTTACTTTATGTAAAACTCTCTCTGAAAACTTAAACATTTAGATAAGATAGTTACATACTTTAATGTAATATCAGGCAGAGTTCATGCATGTTCGAGTCACACTGCTAATAAATTATTCACATTATTGGTCCATGAATCAATAGGTTCACACATGAGAGCAGGGCGGATGTAGCCTTTAGGCTACAGGTTCATTTAACCCATAACATTCGATACAGAGTATAAATTTAGATATAAAGTTCTACTAATCTCAACAAATATTAAATATGAACCTACAATTTTGATAGTATAATAAATTCAATGGTGAGAATCTTAGAAATTTAACCCATTAAATTTAAATCCTGGATCCGTCCCAGGAATTAAATCTGAACCCATAATTTTGAAAGCATTAATGTTTTTAAGTAAGTAAATAAAAGATGGAAAAATGGCCTAGAGACAACTGAAGAGTGAAACAAGGTCCAACCTCTCTGTTGGAAAATTAGGGTTCCTTGGACAACATTGCTTAATTGAGTAGCATTTCTGTTGAAATCCTTCCATATCAATTGGAAAACACTTAATTGATTTAAAGAAAACAGAATAAGATGATATTGTAGTGCATGTACTTAAATGCATTATAATCTCTCTCTCCTTTTCGTCCCTTGAAATTATGTCAGATTAACCAAAAGTATTTATACAATTGTGCCTTTAATTAATCAACATCCTTACTGCTTCCAAACCAGCCAATTAACTATTGGCGTCTATTAAATGCCTTACTGTAATGTAATTGACAATGCTCAATTCTTGATGTTGAAAGGATGGAATTTCATTAAAAAGAACTAGCTACTTAAATACTACGACAGTAGTGCCTCAATGTTATGCGTACTAGCATAGCCAGAAATTAGCCAAGGATGTTCCAACTTTTAAGAAGCAAATATATTTTTATTCAAATGAATGGGTGCACTGACAAAAAAGCAAAGAGAGCCATAGGGTAAAGCCACTAAAGCGGTGGCTTTAGGCTCCGGAATTTTGGGGGCTTCAAATTTTTTTTTTTCCAATTCTTATTTGATGTCCGATATTTAATTTGGGACATTGGTTAATTCAAATTCGTACCGTGTAAATTCATTCAAGTGGGAACAGTTCTTTATAAGGGATTTTTTTCGTCCCAAATACTGAAACCGAATACTTTCAATTAAAGAAGGAGATATGCTATCAATCCCCCCACAACTCTTCTCGTGAGGCCCCAAATCTTTTGAAGAATAAATTAAGTATTTCAAAGTAGAAAAGTAAAATATTTTATATTAAAAAAGGATTACATTAATCATTAGAAAATATGTAATACATTTTTAAACTTTATTTTTTCCTCAGGTTTTCATCATTGCAATAAGTATATTGAAACATCAAAAAATTCTTTTAATACAAAGTTATCAACTTTTTGAATCATGTTCTATTACTTAAGATCACACTGCACATGAGAGAGATTGGATACTTTAAGTAAATTTACTTCAACTAAAAGTATATGGGTGATGCTAAATGGCCCAACTGGTGTGACCCAACTTTTGCCATACCAGTGAAAAGACATCCAAGATCCCCTAACTAATTAGCCGATATTTTTCCCTCCAAAACACAAAATTAAATTTCAAGCCGTGAAATATGCGAAAATTAAATGTTGGGAGCTGAAGAGTCTTGTGTATTATATTTGTATTTCCATTGTATTTATGTTTATTTTATGTTTATACAAATTATACGATTTACTGTGTATACAAATTATTGTATTTTCTTCCTTTCATAAAAACAAATGCGGTATACGATTTATCATACTTCCTTCATATCAAACCAAGTCAAGTGGACGCTTTACCCTATCAAAAAAATAGATTCAAACCAAGAAAATTCGGTGGTGAAGAAAATATGAATCCATATCTACTTATTATTTATATTTCATAATTAAATTGCTAATTATATCCCAAAATATAACGATTGGTGTCAATTGACTAGTGGAATCATAGTAAACGTAATTATATGGTCGCTATCAATATACGCATGACCTTAATGAATGAAATTATATGTTGGCTACTATACACATATATATAGACGTTCAATGTAACTATATATAAAGCGCAACAATGTAATTAACTAGCATCAATATCTACTTATTATTTATATTTCATAATTAAATTGCTAATTATATCCAAAATATAACGATTGGTGTCAATTGACTAGTGGAACCGTAGTAAACGTAATTATATGGTCGCCATCAATATAAGCAGGACCTTAATGAATGAAATTATATGTTGGCTACTATACACATATATATAGACGTTCAATGTAACTATATATAAAGCACAACAATGTAATTGACTAGCATCAATATCTACTTATCATTTATATTTCATAATTAAATTGCTAATTATATCTGTAAAGACCTGACCGGTCGTTTTGAACTTTTGTACTTTGATCGCCAGTTCTCAGGCATGACTTGCCCCGTGTTATGTATTATGACTAATGTAGATCGTTGGTTTTGGTTTTCAGGAAGATTTGGAATGAATTTGAAAGAACAGTTTTAGTTAAAAGCTTTGAATTTGAAAGGTTTGACCGAGAGTTGACTTATTTGTATATGAGCTCGGATCGGAGTTTTTATGATTTGATTAGCTTCGTTAGATGATTTGTGACTTAGAAGTGTGATCGGAAGTGATTTTGGAGGTCCGGTGTAGAATTAGGCTTGAATTGGCGAAGTTAGTATTTTGGCGAATTCCGGTTGATAGGTGAGATTTTGATCCGAGGGTCGGAATGGAATTCCGAGAGTTGCTGTAGCTTCGTTAAGTGATTTGGGATGTGTGTGTAAAGTTTCAGGTCATTCGGACGTCGTTTGGTTGGGTTTTTGATCGAATGCGTGTTTAGGAAGTTTTAGAAGAATTTAGGCTTGAATTCGACGTAATTTGATGGTTTTGGTGTTGTTTGAGGTGTTTTGATAATTGGAACAAGTTTGAATAACGTTTTAGGATGTATTGGTATTTTTGGTTGAGGTTCCGGGGGCCTCGGGGTGATTTCGGATGGCTATCGGGATGAGTTATGGACTTGTGCAAATTGCAGGCCTACTGCTTCTGGTATTTACGCTTCTGCGGAATTGGAACCGCAGAAGCAGTATCGCATATGCGGCTTGGGAGTCGCGAAAGTGGAAAAGGGCAAGGCTAGACTGGATCGCAGATGCGGAGTGGGACCGCATCTGCGACTTTTAGACCGCAAATGCGCCCTGGGGTGTTAAGTTGTTTTCCGCAGAAGCGGAGGGAGGAACCGCAAAAGTGGTAGTCGCAGAAGCGAAAGGATGACCGCAGAAGCGGTAATGACTGGGCAGAATATTAAATTGGTCTTCTTCGCGAATTTTTAAGGGTTTCTCATTTCTAACCTCGGACTTGGAGGATTGTGGGCGATTTTGATGAGAGATTTCAAGGGGTTTCGATAAGGTATGGATTGTTGGACTTAAAATACGATTTTATGGTGTAAATACATGGATTAGAGCTGCATACACAAGTAATTAATGGGAAAAAATGGTGGTTTAGGGCTTGAAACTTAAGAGAACAAAAATTGGGATTTGTGGGGTCATTTGGACTCCGATTTTGGTATTCTTTATATGTATAGGCTCGTGGCGAGATAAGGAATCCGTTGATGTAAAATTTTCTGGAATTCGAGAAATGGGCCCGGGGCTCGGGTTTTGCAAATTTCGTGATTTTTGATGTTTTTCGATTCTTTTCGATTGGGTTATGTTCCCTTAGCCTATTGTGATGTATTCGTTGTGGTTTTGATCATATTCAACCCGCGAGGAGGCCGATTGGAGAGGTAAGGGCATAGCGAGCTAGGATTTCGGCCGGCTTGAGGTGAGTAATGATTGTAAGTGATATCCTAAGAGTTTGAAACCCCGGATTGCACACCGTAGTGCTATATTGAGGTGACTTGCACGCCGGATAGCGAGCGGGGGGTAGAGCACCGTTGGGGATTGTGACTTGGTCCGTCCTGATTGATGATTTTACCGCGTATTTTGACTGAAACTTATTTGTTATTATCATGATTTGGGTTGATTGCCATATTTGGGCTTCGTGTCAATTATTTGAACCCTTCGGGGATTTTATCACTGTTTCCTCACTATTTTGACGTGTTATATGAACTCAGTCTTGTTGATATCTCCTGTTTTACAAACTCAGCCAATTTTTACTCAGATTTGAAACTTAAATGATATTTCTAAATGATATTTTGGGCTGAGAACTACTGCTTTACAAATGCCCGAGGGGCTTGTGATGATTTTTGGCTGAGTGAGGCCGAGGGCCATATGTGAGGATATGCTGAGTGATGTGAGGCCGAGGGCCTGAGATACTTTATATGCCACGAGGTGGCTTGAGTGACGTGAGGAGGCTTTCAGGACTTGTGAGTGATGTGAGGAGGCTTTCAGGCCTTGTGAGTGATGTGAGGAGGCTTTCAGGCCTTGTGAGTGATGTGAGGAGACTTTCAGGGCTTTTGAGCGATGTGAGAAGGCTTTCAGGCATTATTTTATATGCCACGAGGTGGCTTGATATTGCGCTTGGGCCGTAAGGGGCCCCTCCCGGAGTCTGCACACCCCAGTGAGCGCCGTCGACGATAAATGGATCGGGCTGCACGCCGTAGCGAGATGTGGATCGGGATGCACGCCGCAACGATTACTATATGATACTGTTCTGAGAGTGTTCTGAGAGTGAGTCCGAGGGGCTGGTACTGTTTTTGAGATATCGCCCGAGGGGCGAGTTTTTATGTGCTCATTTTGCATACTTACTTGGCTTTTACTTGTTATACTGTGGTATTTGTGCCCGAGGGGCGGATTTCTGTGCATATCGACACTAATTGCTTTGAAATTATTTCGCAACTTTTGAAAAGACTATTTTCAAAAGAGGTTTAAACTGAGCCCAGAGGTTTTTCTAAAGATTTTCAAAGTTCACTACTTTCTCAAAGGATTGTACTCTGCTTCTATACAGCATGTTGGTTGCTTACGTGATTTCTTACTGCTCAGTTGTTATTTACCTTTATCACTCACTGAGTTGGAGTACTCACTTTACTCCTTGCACCTCGTGTGCAGATGCAGGTATTTATTCACCCGGTAGCGGGTTTTGGCTGATTGAAGGTAGAGCTATAGGAGTTTAGCGAGGTGACTGCCAGCGTTCGCAGCGCCGCTTCTCTCCCTTTTGTTCATTATTCCTGTTTCGAGTTTTTATTTTTAGGCCTTGTAGAACTGTATTCACATTCTAATAGATGCTCGTGACTTGTGACACCCCGATTAGGGCCGTGTTGGGTTGTACTTCAGCTAGTTAATATCATCAAAGCATATTTGAACTGCTATTGAACTGTTTAACTGCTTAAAAGTGGTGTTCTGAAATGGTCTGGCTAGCCTTGTCTTCAAGAGAGGCGCCATCATGACCGGAGCAGGGTTTGGGCCGTGACAAGTTGGTATCAGAGCCTAGGTTACTAGGTCTCACGAGTCATGAGCAGGTTTAGTAGAGTCTCGCGGATCGGTACGGAGACGTCTGTATTTATCCTCGAGAGGCTGCAGAACTTTAGGAAAACTTCACATTCTTGAATTCTTATCGTGCGTCCTTTATTCAGCTTGAAAAAAAACTCTTGAAATTCCTTCCACGCGTTCGTATGCGCGCATGAGCGCTCAGTATCAGATGTGCCTTGATGGCTTGTGATTCCCCGATCGAGGGGCGAGATGTGATTTCTGTGAGTTGATGTTGGGCCAGTCTGAAGGACTTGAGGCCGGATCTTTGCCTATGGCTTGAGCACCGAGGTGCTGATTGTGTGAGTAAGTGTTTTGAACTTATATGTTCGGTGTTGTCCCTACTAGAGGAAGTGACGGCTGGACAGCCATGTGACGAGTATGTTAGTACTGCGAGATGTATTTACGTGACTTGGAAGTGACGACGAAGGTCTGCTGGATGATAAGAGAACTATTAGGTATTTGAATTCCATCGTGATTTGAGGTATAGCCCCAAGCTATGAGCGTGTGAAGGATATTTTCATGTTTTCTGGTTGTGAGTGAAGTAAAATCCATGTTGCGGTATGAGTTCAGACTCAGGAAGACTAAGTGACTACGGACAGTTTATGACGGTGGAAGGTATACAGAAATGTTATATTGAGGCGAAGCAGGTGGGTTATCTCCTGCGGAGTGTTCTGAAGTGGTGTGATCCCTATGTGTATGTTAGAAGATCTCATGTGTAATTGAAAAGCACGTGTTGAAATTTGAAATTTCGGGTCGCTTAAGAGAGTGGGCTTAACTGTTGCGGGGAAGAATGCGAGATTTGTAGAAGATTTACAGTACTAGATGATCTGTGCTTTCACAAACTTATAAATGATTGAGTTTAATCTCACTATGGTATTGTGGCATCAATGGAGTATAAGTGTTATGAGTTATCGAGTGTATTTTGATCTATGGCTCCGAGCCAAGTGGGGGAGTCTGTTGATTAGTTGATTGCACGGTTAGGTGCTATGTTGGTTCCAATCCGAGGCGTGCGAGTGAATCAGTTATGGCTTGAGGAAATAGAGACCGAGGATGGTTTGAGAAAAGGAAAAATGTTGACGAGGTTATATTATGCTTCATAGAGTAAGAAAAATCACGGGATGTCTTAAGTGGTTATTGGTAAAGAATGCTCGGTGCATAGAGCGGGAAGTTGCTTGGTTGTATTGGGATGAGGATTTCATTCTGCGGTGTCGGGGTGCCAATGAGGCACGGGTGGTTCTGTTCATTAGGTCAGGTAAGTTGCAGTTTGAATAAAGAGTGAATGATTTTCGAGAATGGTTCTAATGTGTTCAAGATTCTACAGGGAACAATCGGGTATCTTAAGGTTGTGTATGTGGTTAGAGACTGTGTTTTCATTGGAAGAGGACAAGACTTGTGGTATTTTTATGTTAATTATGGGATTCTATGTATCAGTATTAGGAAAGTAAAGGTAACAGATTTAGATTCGCAGGAAGTTCTTCAGAGTAAAGTATTCTGGAATGTGGTGTTTCTGGGAATATTTGAGAGAGTATTCAGTGGCTCATGGATCTTAGACAGTGTGGTCTTATGCTTGGGTCTCGTGTGGTAAGCCTGGGTTGAGGCATTATGGTGCTACAACAAGAGGGAATATCAAGTTGGTGATGGATCAGAAGGGAAATTAGATAGATGGAATAGCTTGATAGTAGATCGAATCGGTATGGTAAGGATATGATTAATTCTTTGTATGTGTTCGAGGTAATGAGCCCTTACAGGTATTTTGCAGCAATGCTCTTGGGTTTTGATGGCTTGCTTAGCTTGGCCTAGTTAGAAGGATTCAGTCCTGGCAAGTCTAATTTGTGCAAAGGGAATTCGGAGAGTTCTTGATAGTCTTTACCGCGGTTTGGAGATGTATATTTTCTATGGGCATGCGGAGCATGGTATGTGTAGTGACATTTCTTCTAGATGGGACCAATGGAAAGTTCTTGATTAGTTGAGTACGTTGATGTTTGTGGCTCGGAAGGGAGATAAAAGTTTTCATGTTTTCCTTGGATGGTATGGTATATGCGGTATGTTGTGGAGGACCGAGACTGGCGTGTGCTAGGTTACAGTTCAGTTCTGAAAGGAAGTTCATAAACTCTTGAGCAGCGGGTAGCCTCAGACAGTTAAGGGAATGATATTTCTAATTGGAAGTGATTTGACGATAGTATATGTTCGGAAAAAGGGTAATGTGATTAAGTTGATGGCACTTCGGTAGTATTGCGGCACTTTCTTGTTAGAGCAACTGGTGATATTCGGGTTTGCTTGGTGGCACAGGGAAATTTTAGAGTATCTGTCGTGGAATGATGGGGTATTTAAGGTGTGGTATGCTGTCGGACGGTGAAATTGGGATTAGGTACGATGATTTGTGTGCTATACGGAGTAGGAGATCGGGAGTTCTCATGTTCAGGCTACGTTGTGGTTGTGGTTCGCGTGTATCAGCACTGTTTAGTGACTACCGAGATTTGGAGACCCGAGTGGATCTTTATTTGCTGGTATGTTAGAGTGTGGATGTGATGTTGGAATTCAGACTGGTTGCCTTAGTGTTGGGTTATTCTGGACTATTACGCTGTGGGCTATGCTGGAAATGCCACGGGTTGAGTGGCGAGGTGCGTCGGATTATGTTCTAGCAGAGTGGTTATATTTCAAAGACCCAGTGGATGGTTGGGAAGGACTGCCTTTCTTAATTGGGCCTTCGTGATGGATATCAGTGTAGAGGTTCTGTCATTGATTTAGTTTCGGTGTTGAGGGACTTCGGATGTGTTTCTTGTGGCCGGGCATGTCGCCGGGCGAGGTTGTGGATTTCGAAATTGATTTGGTGCCGGGCACCATATCGTATGGCTCCGGCAAGAGTTATAGTAGTGGAAGGAACAGCTTCAGACTTCCTTGTTAAAGAGTTCGTTGGCAGGCCAGTATGGATGCGTGTTCTAGTTTGAGTTGGTTTGGTTGGCCCAGAATTGTATTGTTGAGGGATAGGTTGATTCGACCGCTATTGACCTTATTAGTGATCTGGGGAAATCAATGAGTTACCTTTCTGTGTTGTAATTGCTGGTTATAGGCACATATGGTGCGGTTCAATTGGGGTCTCCTAGTGGAATTCGAGCGGGAAGAGTAATTGAGCGTTGCTTAGTGAACGGCGTATCGGTTGTGTCCTATCGGGTTGCGTGGCGTATGTTATTTGTTTCACCGTAGGTGTAATGATTTGCTTTGGTTCCAGACATCAAATTGTGCGTGGCTGTCGATTTTGAGCATAGTGACTTGAGGTGTTCCATATGTAGCAGTGTTTGGATAGGATCGCGCATTGTAGCGAGGCTACGTGGGGATATGACCTTACGGGGTAGATTCATGTGTTCTATTTCTATGATTTGAGACAGGGTCTCAGCTTTGTGTTGTGATGGTACTGATGAGCTTGAGGTATAGCTCTTTCGTTTGGGGCATTTTTATGATTTGAGTATATCCAGACCGTTTCTTATTGGTGCGTGAATTATACAAGTTGTGGCTTAGGCCGGTATTGATATATCATGTCACCAGAGTGGTGTGTTGGATTCGAGGTGATCGTTCGGGTTCATTAATGAATACGATCGGATTTGATTTCAGCTTGTTGGAAGGATAATATCGAGGTTCAGCTCAGAAATCTGTTGTGGTATTAGCCAAAAGGGAAGTGACTTCATGAATGGTTGACCTGAGAAATGGCTATGATTTATTGCGTGTTTCCTTTATCATTGGCAGTATGTGAAAGTGTTGGAATGAGGCTTTAGTTGATAAGAGGTTTCTTATCGATATTCGGTTGTTATGTGCAGCTACTGTGAATAGAAGTTATCGTTTCGAGTGCTTGAGTTAGGAAGTATATCATATGATTGCACATGAGGTTGCAGGTATGGGTTATTACAACCGGTTCGGGCTTATTATGAATAAAAAAGTGAGGTTCTGATCTTGTGTATGATTTCGGAAAGTGGAATGTGGTTCTATGATTTATAGGCTGGACTGGATTGTGTAATTATAGCTAAAATGTGTTGTCGGACCTATGTGAGATAGGGTGACGTGGGATCACCCCCGGGTATATGCATGGTAAGGTTATTCAACGATTGGTTGGCTTTTAGCACAGCTCTGGGTACGTTCGAGGACGAACGTGTGTTTAAGTGGGGAAGGATGTAACGACCTGACCGGTCGTTTTGAACTTTTGCACTTTGATCGCCAGTTCTCAGGCATGACTTGCCCCGTGTTATGTATTATGACTAATGTACATCGATGGTTTTGGTTTTCAAGAAGATTTGGAATGAATTTGAAAGAACAGTTTTTAGTTGAAAGCTTTGAATTTGAAAGGTTTGACCGAGAGTTGACTTATTTGTATATGAGCTCGGATCGGAGTTTTTATGATTTGGTTAGCTTCGTTAGATGATTTGTGGCTTAGGAGTGTGATCGGAAGTGATTTTGGAGGTCCGGCGTAGAATTAGGCTTGAATTGGCGAAGTTAGTATTTTGGCGAATTCTGGTTGATAGGTGAGATTTTGATCCGAGGGTCGGAATGGAATTCCGAGAGTTGATGTAGCTTCGTTAAGTGATTTCGGATGTGTGTGTAAAGTTTCAGGTCATTCGGACGTCGTTTGGGTGGGTTTTTGATCGAATGCGTGTTTCGGAAGTTTTAGAAGAACTTAGGCTTGAATTCGACGTAATTTGATGGTTTTGGTGTTGTTTGAGGTGTTTTGATAATTGGAACAAGTTTGAATAACGTTTTAGGATGTATTGGTATTTTTGGTTGAGGTCCCGGGGGCCTCGGGGTGATTTCGGATGGCTATCGGGATGAGTTTTGGACTTGTGCAAATTGCAGGCCTGCTGCTTCTGGTATTTCCGCTTCTACGGAATTGGAACCGCAGAAGCGTTATCGCATATGCGGCGTGGGAGTCGCGGAAGCGGAAAAGGGCAAGGCTAGGCTGGACCGCAGATGCGGAGTGGGGACCGCATCTGCAGAGTCGCAGATGCGACTTTTGGACCGCTGATGCGGCCTGGGGTGTTAAGTTATTTTCCGCAGAAGCGGAGGGAGGAACCGCAGAAGCGGTAGTCGTAGAAGCGAAAGGATGACCGCTGAAGCGGTAATGACTGGGCAGAATATTTAATTGGTCTTCTTTGCGAATTTTTAAGGGTTTCTCATTTCTAACCTCAGACTTGGAGGATTGTGGGCGATTTTGAAGAGAGAGTTCAAGGCGTTTCAATAAGTATGAATTCTTGGACTTAAAACACGATTTTATGGTGTAAATACATGGATTAGAGCTGAAAACTCAAGTAATTAATGGGCAAAAATGGTGGTTTAGGGCTTGAAACTTAAGAGAACAAAAATTGATATTTGTGGGGTCATTTGGACTCCGATTTTGGTATTCTTTATATGTATAGACTCGTGGCGAGATAAGGAATCCGTTGATGTAAAATTTTCTGGAATTCAAGAAGTGGGCCCGGGGTTCGGGTTTTGCAAATTTCGTGATTTTCGATGTTTTTCGATTCGTTTCGATTGGGTTATGTTCCCTTAGCCTATTGTGATGTATTCGTTGTGGTTTTGATCAAATTCTACGCGCGAGGAGGCCGATTGGAGATGCAAGGGCATAGCGAGCTAGGATTTGGCCGGCTTGAGGTGAGTAATGATTGTAAATGATATCCTGAGGGTTTGATACCCCGGATTGCACACCGTAGTGCTATATTGAGGTGACTTGCACGCCGGATAGTGAGCGTGGGCTAGAGTACCGTTGGGGATTGTGACTTGGTCCGTCCCGATTGGTGATTTTACCGCGTATTTTGACTGAAACTTATTTGTTATTATCATGATTTGGGTTGAATTCTATATTTGGGCTTCGTGCCAATTATTTGAACCCTTCGGGGATTTTATCACTGCTTCCTCACTGTTTTGACGTGTTATTTGAACTCGGTCCTGTTGATATCTCCTGTTTTACAAACTCAGCCAATTTTTACTCAGATTTAAAACTTAAATGATATTTCTAAATGATATTTTGGGCTGAGAACTACTGCTTTACAAATGCCCGAGGGGCTTGTGATGATTTTCGGACTGAGTGAAGCCAAGGGCCATATGTGAGGATATGCTGAGTGATATGAGGCCAAGGTCATGAGATACTTTATTTGCCACGAGGTGGCTTGAGTGACGTGAGGAGGCTTTCAGGCCTTGTGAGTGATGTGAGGAGGCTTTCAGGCCTTGTGAGCGATGTGAGGAGGCTTTCAGGCCTTGTGAGTGATGTGAGGAGGCTTTCAGGCCTTTTGAGCGATGTGAGAAGGCTTTCAGGCCTTATTTTATATGCCATGAGGTGGCTTGATATTGCGCTTGGGCCGTAAGGGGCCCCTCCCGGAGTCTGCACACCCCCAGTGAGCGCCGTCGACGATAAATAGATCGGGCTGCACGAAGCAGCGATATGTGGATCGGGCTGCACGCCGCAGAGGTTACTATTTGATACTGTTCTGAGAGTGAGCCCGAGGGGCTGGTACTGTTTTTGAGATATTGCCCGAGGGGCGAGTTTTTATGTGCTCATTTTGCATACTTACTTGGCTTTTACTTGGTATACTGTGGTATTTGTGCCCGAGTGGCAGATTTCTGTGCATATCGGCACTAATTGCTTTGAAATTATTTCGCAACTGTTGAAAAGACTATTTTTAAAAGAGGTTTAAACTTAGCCAAGAGGTTTTTCTAAAGATTTTCACAGTTCACTGCTTTCTCAAACGATTGTACTCTGCTTCTATACAGCATGTTGGTTGCTTACGTGATTTCTTACTGCTCAGTTGTTATTTACCTTTATTACTCACTGAGTTGGAGTACTCACTTTACTCGCTGCACCTCGTGTGCAGATGTAGGTATTTATTCACCCGGTAGCGAGTTTTGGCTGATTGAAGGTAGAGCTATAGGAGTTTAGTGAGGTGACTGCCGGCGTTCGCAGCGCCGCTTCTCTCCCTTTTGTTCGTTATTCCTGTTTCGAGTATTTATTTTTAGGCCTTGTAGAACTGTATTCACACTCTAATAGATGCTCGTGACTTGTGGCACCCCGATTAGGGCCGTGTTGGGTTGTACTTCAGCTAATTAATATCATCAAAGCATATTTGAACTGTTATTGAACTGTTTAACTGCTTAAAAGTAGTGTTCTGAAATGGTCTGGCTGGCCTTGTCTTCACGAGAGGCGCCATCACGACCGGAGCGGGGTTTGGGTCGTGACAATATCCCAAAATATAACCATTGGTGTCATGACTAGTGGAACCACAGTAAACGTAATTTATGGTCTCTATCAATATTTACTTATTATATATATAGACGTTCAATGTAACTATATATAAAGCGCAACAATGTAATTAACTAGTATCAATATCTACTTATTATTTATATTTCATAATTAAATTGCTAATTATATCCCAAAATATAACGATTGGTGTCAATTGACTAGTGGAACCATAGTAAACGTAATTTATGGTCGCTATCAATATCTACTTATCATAATTAAATTGCTAATTATATCCCAAAATATAACGGTTGGTGTCAATTGACTAGTGGAACCATTGTCACGATCCAAAATTTCACTATGGGTCGTGGTGGGGCCGGACACCGTTGTCGGGCAAGCAAACCATAAATACTTAAAAAATTATCATTTAAATGATTGTGAAAACTCTAATTTTCGTTCAAAATACTAGTAAAAGATACTCATTTCAAATTAAATATGAAAGTCAAGAAATCAATACAAAATACCCCATAATCATCACAGAACCCGGTGTCACAAGTGCATGAGCATTTACTAGGGAATAAAATAAAATACAGTAACTGTTCGGAATACAAGGCGGACAGAAATGAAAATACAGCACAATACTCTAAAGGAGACTCTACGGGCTGCGGGCCGTCTCGATAAATGGAGCTCACTTAGGTCTCCGTACCAACCATGCCGCTATGCCACTAAGCCGCTAGGCACGCCTGAACCTGTGCAACAAAAATGCACAGCAAGTGTAGTATGAGTACGAAACAACGTGTACTCAGTAAGTATGCCGCCTAATCTCGAAGAAGTAGAGACGAGAGGTCGACTTCGACACTTACTAGTCTTCCAACAATGTTAAATCGATAATGTAACAAATTGAGGATTTATATAAGCATGATTGTAGTTCAATAAAGTGAAGCAGGTAAGCAATTCTTTCTTTTATAGGAAAATCTCAAATCCCCTTTTCATCATTTATACATTTATTCTCAACCGGGAAGAAACAATATCACTTTAATAAATCTCAAGGCAAGCAATACAAGCATGCGCAAATCATGCTGAGGACGTACGGCCTCCAATAATATTTAAACTGTGCACTGCCAGAGGGTCGAATGGCGCGAACCATAGATGCATCTATTACCCCGCTCGCGAATCATACATGCGATGCGGTCAAATATAGATAAACAATCACCCTGCTCGCGAATCATACATGCGACGCAGGTACACATAAAAACACACGTTTTAACAGTCAATCAAGACTTCATCGGGGAAGAGATTATTCACGGAGGTGAAAACTTCTCTTTTACAAGTCCAGAAAATGAAGTTTAATCTGTTTAGGAATTCAATTACTCATTCGATGTTATCTAAGCAAGTCAAACGGTCAATAAAATTATAAATATTTCAAGTATAGCATGCTTTTGGGTCCTAGACTACCCGGACATGAACATAATAGTAGCTACCCACGTACTCTCAACACCTCGTGCGTACGTAGCCCCCAAAAATAGGAGCACATAACCAATTAACTCACCTATGGGGACAATTCCCTCTTACAAGGTTAGAAAGGAGACTCACCTCGCTCCGAAGATCCATAACCGGCATTCCACGCCCTTCCGAAGACTCGAATCGATGCAAAATGCTCCAAAACTAGCCAATAATTATGCAAATCCATTAATATATGTTCAATTACTCATTACAATCCAATTTATAACAATTCGTAACCCCGATCGAAAAGTTGACAAATTTGCCCTCGGACCCACGTGCCCGAATTCCGAAATTTTTCGAAGATAAAGTTTACCCATAACTTCACGAACTCAAATATATAATTTACTCTTAATTTCATGTCCAAAATCGTGGTCAAATCCATGAATACAAATTTTCTAGGTTTTCCCTCAAACCCCAAGTTTCCCACTAATTTACATGCTAAAATCCATATATAATCAATATATTTAACTCAAGATAGGTGGGGTTAGCTTACCTTGTTGTTGATGATGAAAAATTCCCACTTGAAGCTCTCCAAAGTCGCCCACACCAAATGAAAATGGAAGAAAAATGACCATCTCCCGATTTTAAAAGAACACACTGCCTCCAGTCTTTCCGCACCTGCGGTGCACAAGCCGTACCTGCGGCAGTCGCTTCTGCGGCTCACGTGCCGCTTCTGCGGTCTCAGGCTCAGGGCCTACAACCGCTTCTGCGGTCAGTCCCATGCTTCTGCGCTTGCACAGATGCGACAAAAGCCCCGCATCTGCGGTCCTTACCTTGGCTGCCCATTCCGCATCTGCGACTCCCAGGCCGCTTCTGCGACTCCGCACCTGCGGCCACAACGTCGCAGGTGCGGTTACAATAGATACCAGCTGTTCAAATCCTTTTTATAATTTCCAAATTTGATCCGTTAACCATCCGGAATCCACCCGAGGCCCCCGGGACCCCGTCCAATCACACCATCCAGTCCCAAACACATTACGGACTTGCTCGAGGCCTCAAATCATATCAACCAATGCTAAAATTATGAATCGACCTCCAATCCAAGCTTAAGGAACTTTAGAATTTCAAACTTCTACATTCGATGCCGGAACCTATCAAATCACGTCTGATTGACCTAAAATTTTGCACACAAGTCATATTCGACATCACGGACATACTCCAACTTCCGAAATCGGAGTCCGACCCCGATATCAAAAATTCCACTTCCGTTCAAACTTCTCAAAAACCTTCAAATTTCTATCTTTAGCCAAATGACTCCGAAATGACCCACGGACCTCCGAATTCACTTCCGATCGCGCTCCCAACCCCAGAATCACCATACGGAGCTATTCCCAGACTCTTAATCCCAAACGGACATTAATAACACTGAAATGCACTTCAACCCAAACTTATGAAATTCCTCCAAAATGCTAACCTCCACAATAGGTGCCGAAACGTTCCCGGGTCTTCCAAAACCCGATCCGAACATACGCCCAAGTCCGAAATCATCATACGAACCTGCTGGAACCCTCGAATCCCGATTCCGAGGTTGTTTAGTTAGAAACCCAATCTTAGTAAATTCTTTCAACTTGAAGCTTCCGAAATGAGAATTCTCTTTCCAAATCAACTCCAAACTTCCCGAAATTCAATTTCGACCATGCGTACAAGTCCTAATACCTGAGGTGAAGCTGCTCATTGACTCAAACTGCTGAACGATGCGCTAGAGCTCAAAACGACCGGTCGGATCGTTACATCCTCTCCCACTTATATACACGTTCATCCTCGAACGTGCTAAGAACTGCGCTGGAAATGTCTGAAATCACAGTTGAACACCTTGTGCACCTACCCGTGCTACCACAACTCAGTTGAGCACATTAACTCGGTCAAATCTGAAGATATTCTCTTTTATTCAATCAATTAAGCTTAGAACCCAATTCCAACATCCGGAATACTCGGCCAAGCCTACTTTCAACATATGAACAGCGTAGCAATCACCACATGAGGTACCAGAACATGACTGCATACCTTTGCTGAATTCTCACCATGCACCACATCATTCATAGGACCATAATAACATTCTCTGATCATAATAACCAATATTCCCCGAATCTGATGCTCACAACGCACCTCATGATATATATAAGTCTTGTTCCAACTCTTGCAACAACGCCATGACAGAAGAGACGTGAAGAACTCATAACTAACTGCCGGGTCATCAACTCATTGAAGCAACACTCCTGACAAGAACTTTACCTCATTCTGAACCCAAATAATGATCTTAGCTCTTTAATATACTTCATACAATTCGATTGCACTGATCTTAGATCCAATAATCTTATCTTACTTAGTACGAACTGCTCAGGCAACAAGCCATCCCAGACATGACCAAAAGTCTCATATGACGCCATAATGTGCCAATAGGCTACCAACTCGAACGTGATATATAAGAAGGGCGAGTTCTGAAACGAACTACTCCACTCACGCAGCGAATATGAACTCACCTTCGAAAATGGAAACAAAACACACATAATAGAATATAAGGGACTGTAATTATCATCACACTGTTGCGGCGTGCAACCCGAACCAAACAACATACCCGCGGCGGCGTGCCATCCGATCCACACATAAAATTCACATAAGGATATTCACACCGAGCTAAATTGCTCATTACAACAAAATACCGAATATCGGTCACAGGTACGCTAAGTGCATAATACCATCCATGAGTGGACATATAGCGCCATAAGCTAACAAACTCAAGCACCACTGAGGTATGATATATGTTCTGAAACTGAAGAGCCATACTGCTCATATAACACCATCGCTACGCGGAACCTCAACACATAAGAAATTTACCTAGCCGTTTCGCAACTTACACGGCATAATATAGTGTTACATGAATAGCCGACGACGAATTAACATGCAACGTCCGAATACTCCTCTATACGGAGAGCTATGCTGAAATGAACACATTCGGCCCGATATAGAGCCCATATTCATATTTAAATCCATCCACAGACCTCATGCCGATTCAGATCGTGCCGAACTAGGCCAGTAATCTTTTCTGGGTCCACAATAACCCCCTTTTCCCCATAACACACAAGAATAACCATTATAACCGAGGTAATCCTCCACAGTCTACAACCCAATAAGCCAAGTGCCCTCTAGGCATAAATCCTCAAATTAATGATATCACCACAATCTTCATACTTGGTTTCATTCTTCAATCAATCAAGTAACTACTTGCCACACTTATACAATCTTTCCGTGGGACACGCTCCCACGATCTTTCGTAACCGATAACAAGTCTGCACATCCATACCACCGGTCGCACTAACGCTGAAAAGCAATCATGAATCCATAACCAAGATGTAAATCCTTTTTCACAAAACACCGATCTCAGGTGACGTTGAAGACAATGCCAGCTTACTCTAAACATTCAAATCCCTTTCTTGCTCATCTGAGCTCGTGACATCCTTGTCAACACCAAACCGCAACCTTGATCCTCACTTTCATGTTTCATACCGCTCACTACACCTTAACAGGCCAGCATACGATAGTACAAGAATTTCATCACAACTCCTGAACTACTAACATGGGAAACACTTCCTCACATGGAAGCTTTTTACTTAAATCATTCCAAGAGAACCATAGCAACACACGAGTGAATTATCACAACCATAGAAGATGCAATTCTTCAAGTAGTGGCCTAAGCCACCATAGCCCTTTCCGGGACCCGCCTACACATTGCAGACCATAATACTAGAATACTTCATCCAACACATAATGCGCTCAACCCGAGTGGCCTTGTAACACGAGATCATGCTGTCTCAAATCCCACGGACCACCTCATGCCTTCCTTGTGCGCATATTCGCATCTCGACTGGTACATCCATCCTGATAATTCCTCTACGAATCCGAAGTCTCTTTCTCCTTTTTCCTCCCAATGCTACACTGCAAGACATCATAGGACATTCTGAGCCTCTTATCGTAAGCTGCTACGCAAGCCCGATTCCTAAACACATTGTGGGCTTAAATCCTTAGGCATCGCATTTTTAACCTTTGAATTCACTAGGACCGTTACTGAGAGTCACCCACTCTGTCATGGTCCCGAATATAATCGACTGCAACTCCGCTAGCCCATGACCACCCTCTCAAGGAGACACCCGACTGAATCACCTTCCTTGCAACTCACTTCTATGCGAAACATAATTCCTGAGTCTTCCCAAAGCTCAAACATGAGTCGATGATGCCAATTATAGAACACATTCTTCAATTCCTCTGCTCAAATTACCACTGATGTTCTCTTTCCTTAGCCGAAACAACTTACCAATACATCGATAACCCGAAACCTCACAAGAGGATAATCATACAACCCAATCGTAGGCGGTGGGACTCTCCCACTTAGCTTGACGCCACCATTACGCAACTCCGGAATCCAACAAGATCCTTTCTTCATTGTTCACAAAATCTAGCATAATTAAACCGCCGGATTCCTCGAAATCTTCCCTTTAGCATTTCATGAACACTCTGAATCTCTAGCAATATTCACATATTAGACCTCTTACCGGATAGCCAGTAGGATTCTTCGCAGAATCTTCGCCAACCACGTAACCGCTGATCTGCTCACAGGAGATAACCCATCTGTGGAGATTACAAGCCGACATCTTTCACCGTCGCTGCACGAGGCACGATCATTACGCCATTCATAACCCATCAAGAGCCCGTGCCCATTTACCAATTGCACAAGTCCATTCACTCCTCGTGGACATTAACTAAATGTGCGACAATATCTTCCAATTCAAAATTATGTTGTATCCTCCTTCATATCAAGCAGATCCTTTCCGTCATATCAATCCCCCGCCGAATAATAGCCCATATTTCAAATTAAGTCCATAGACCCAGCCACTGCCCACTAAAACTCCCCAAATCACTCCAGACTTTCCTCAAGGGTGTAGTTATCCTGCCACTGAATCCACATACTACTCTACCACTCTCCCACTTTGGGCAGACTCACTTCTTTAAGTAACTACTCGAACTCCACTTCTTACACCTGGCATTCTAGAAGTTTAACCACCGTATGACACTTCCCATACGTCCTTCCTCATCCTTTGCTGCTCTGCTGATGCCTTAGATCAAAATCCATCTCGGTAGCACTTGAACCAACAGACCGCTACTAACTTTTAAACCTTTCCGAAGATCATCTTTCTCGAGCCGTCAGTATTAGAAATACACATTCAATCCTGAACTACCGCACCCCGCGATCTCTGACAGCCGCTCCTCCAATACTATCTTACAATATCCTGCCCCAAGGGCGAATTGTAGAAAGTCTTAACACCGGCGAACTTAGTACATTCAACAAGGACAATGGCACCCCATCACAGATGAAAATTCCACCACGCTCGCAAACACCAAGCCTCGTTTCTCCATCAACCCAAACCTGAACATTCTTAGCCCGATTGCTTTTCCCCCCGCCGGGAATAAAATACAGAATCTCTAAATCATGCTCTGAGTAAACCTCCCTTCAAGTCATTCACTGCCCCAGCACGTAGGCAAGCATCCTACCATCACATCAACACTGCGCGACAACCATTCATAAGCATCATGGCAACTGGTGCTTAGCCTCAGAGCTCTCGGAAGTACGACTACTGAGCTGAAATGACAGAATATCCTTCCACAAAGCGACGAAAGTAGTGAAATCAGCTACGCCTGGAGAAGCATCCCGCACCACCTCTGTAGTACCTTTAAAATTTCCCAATTCTTGATTTATAATAAGCGCTCCACGTCGCATAAGGTTGAATAGGAAGGAAATAAAGGCATAGGCCTCAAAGGAATCAAATCGCACGATGAGGAAATCAAGAAGGGAAGTGCTCCTAACAGCCCTGTAGCTTCCCGAAGATAAGTACAGACGTCTCCATACCGATCCGCGAGACTCTACTAGACTTTCTCATGACTCGTGAGACCTACGGGAACCTAGTGCTCTGATACCATATTGTCACGACCCAAATTTCACTATGGGTCATGGTCGGACACCGTTGTCAGGCAAGCCAACCATAAATACTTAATTAAATTCTCATTTAAATTATTGTGAAAACTCTGATTTTCCTTCAAAATACTAGTAAAAGATACTCATTTCAAATTAAATATGAAAGTCAAGAAATCAATACAGAATACCCCATAATCATCCCAGAACCCGGTGTCACAAGTGCATGAGCATTTACTAGGGAATAAAATAAAATACAGTAACTGTCCGAAATACAAGGTGGACAGAAATGAAAATTCAGCACAATACTCTGAAGGAGACTCTACGGGCTGCGGGCCATCTCGATAAATGGAGCTCACCTAGGTCTCCATACCAACCATGCCGCTATGCCACTAAGCCGCTAGCCACGCTTGAACCTGTGCAACAAAAATGCACAACAAGTGTAGTATGAGTACGAAACAACGTGTACTCAGTAAGTATCCCGTCTAATCTCGAAGAAGTAGAGACGAGAGGTCGACTTCGACGCTTACTAGTGTTCAAACAATGTTAAATCGATAATGTAACAAATTGAGGATTTATATAAGCATGATTGTAGTTCAAAAAAGAGAAGCAGGTAAGCAATTCTTTCTTTTATAGGAAAATCTCAAATCCCCTTTTCATCATTTATACATTTATTCTCAACCGGGAAGAAACAATATCACTTTAATAAATCTCAAGGCAAGCAATACAAGCATGCGTAAATCATGCCGAGGACGTACGGCCCGATCCAACAATATTTAAATTGTGCACTGCCAGAGGGTCGAATGGCGCGAACCATAGATGCATCTATTACCCCGCTCGCGAATCATACATGAGACGCGATCAAATATAGATAAACAATCACCCTGCTCGAGAATCATACATGCGACACAGGTACACATAAAAACACACGTTTTAACAGTCAATCAAGATTTCATCAGGGAAGCGATTATTCAAGAAGGTGAAAACTTCTCTTTTACAAGTCCAAAAAATGAAGTTTACTCTGTTTAGGAATTCAGTTACTCATTCAATGTGATCTAAGCAAGTCAAACGGTTAACAAGATTACAAATATTCCAAGTATAGCATGCTTTTGGGTCCTAGACTACCCGGACATGAACATAATAGTAGCTACGCACGGACTCTCGTCACCTCGTGAGTACGTATCCCCCACAAATAGGAGCACATAACCAATTAACTCACCTATAGGGACAATTCCCTCTTACAAGGTTAGAAAGGAGACTCACCTCGCTCCGAAGATCCATAACCGGCATTCCAGG
This sequence comes from Nicotiana attenuata, assembly GCF_001879085.1. Taxonomy (NCBI): domain Eukaryota; kingdom Viridiplantae; phylum Streptophyta; class Magnoliopsida; order Solanales; family Solanaceae; genus Nicotiana; species Nicotiana attenuata. Next base: position 55,711 of record NW_017674863.1, on the reverse strand, counting down.
CCCTTCCGAAGACTCGAATCGATGCACAATGCTCCAAAACTAGCCAATAATTATGCAAATCCATTAATATATGTTCAATTACTCATTAAAATCCAATTTATAACAATTCCTAACCCCGATCGAAAAGTTGACAAATTTGCCCTCAGACCCACGTGCCCAGATTTCGAAATTTTTCGAAGATAAAGTTTACCCATAACTTCACGAACTCAAATATATAATTTACTCTTAATTTCATGTCCAAAATCGTGGTCAAATCCATGAATACAAATTTTCTAGATTTTCCCTCAAACTCCAAGTTTTTCACTAATTTACATGCTAAAATCCATATATAATCAATATATTTAACTCAAGATAGGTGGGGTTAGCTTATCTTATCGTTGATGATGAAAATTCCCCACTTAAACCTCTCCAAATTCACCCATACCAAATGAAAATGGAAGAAAAATGACCATCTCCCGATTTTAAAAGAACACACTGCCTCCAGTCTTTCCGCACCTGCGGCAATCGCTTCTGCGGCTCACGTGCCGCTTCTGCGGTCTTAGGCTCAGGGCCTACAACCGCTTCTGCGGTCAGTCCCACGCTTCTGCGTTTGCGCAGATGCGACAAAAGCCCCGCATCTGCGGTCCTTCCCTTGGCTTCCCATTCCGCACCTGCGACTCCCAGGCCGCTTCTGTGGCTCCGCACCTGCGGCCACAACCTCGCAGGTGCGGTTACACCAGATACCAGCTGTTGAGATCGTTCTTCAAATTTCAAAATCCGTTAACCATCGGAAATCCACCCGAGGCCCCCGGGATCCCGTCCAATCACACCATCCAGTCCCAAAACACATTACGGACTTGCTCGAGGCCTCAATTCATATCAAACAACGCTAAAATTATGAATCGACCTCCAATCCAAGCTTAAGGAACTTTAGATTCAAACTTCAACATTCGATGCCGGAACCTATCAAATCACGTCCGATTGACCTCAAATTTTGCACACAAGTCATATTTTACATTACGGACCTACTCCAACTTCTGGAATCGGAGTCCAACCCTGATATCAAAAATTTCACTTCCGGTCAAACTTCTCAAAAACCTTCAAATTTCTATCTTTAGCCAAATCACTCCGAAATGACCCACAGACCTCCGAATTCACTTCCGATCGCGCTCCCAACTCCAGAATCACCAGACGGAGCTATTCCCACACTCGAAATCCCAAACGGACATTGATAACACTGAAATGCACTTCAACCCAAACTTATGAAATTCCTCCAAAATGCTAACCTCCACAATAGGTGCCGAAACGTTCACGGGTCTTCCAAAACCCGATCCGAACATACGCCCAAGTACGAAATCATCATACGAACCTGCTGGAACCCTCGAATCCCGATTCCGAGGTCGTTTAGTCAAAAACCCAATCTTAGTAAATTCTTTCAACTTGAAGCTTCCCAAATGAGAATTCTCTTTCCAAATCAACTGCGAACTTCCCGAAATTCATTTCCGACCATGCGTACACGACCTAATACCTGAGGTTAAGCTGCTCATGGCCTCAAACTGCTGAACGACGTGCTAGAGCTCAAAACAACCGGTCGGGTCGTTACAATCATAGTAAATGTAATTTATGATCGCTATCAATATCTATTTATTATATATATATATAGACGTTCAATGTAACTATATATAAAGCACAACAATATAATTAACTAGCATCAATATCTACTTATTATTTATATTTCATAATTAAATTGCTAATTATATCCAAAATATAACGATTGGCGTCAATTTTCTAGGATTACAACATCAATAGCTTTTATGGTTATTTATATTGAATATAATTAGTTATCAATATAATTACATACAAGAACATATTTGTTTAAATGTGAGATAATTAAATACTTAAAATTAACTAAGTAGATCACATAGTTAGTTAAATTAAATTAAATTTTAAAATTAATAATTTACTTAATATAAAATATAATATAATAGTTAGTTGAGTCATATACTTAATTATCAAACATATTAAATTCTTATTTTAAAAATAAAACTTTATAGTCACAAAAGAGATGAAACATGATATAGTATGAGAACCATATTAAACTCTCAATTGTTTCGATAGATAATGAGTTTTATGATAATTAATAAATTATTAGATTAGTAAAGGAACAAATTTATATGATTTTTTTGTCATCTTGATTCTATATACAATGTAATGGATACGAGTTTATAGTTGTATAAATTCTATATAATTAGTTACTTACACATGAATTAGATATATTCAATTCGTATTTTATAAGTATAATTCAAACCTATGAGTAATACTTATTTTGTAAGAATTACAATATAGTTATTTTTGTTATGGACTTAAATATTAACCATGTTATAATATTAAGTTTATATAATCGGAAAACTTAGTTTTTGAAATCCTAAAATGAATATTAGTACTTATTTCAAAAATAAATGCTTAGATATATGAAATTGCTTTAAGTATTTATTTAAAATAATTAAGTACCATATTAAAGTCTTCTATATGAGTACTTATTTTAAAATAAGTGCTTAAATATAATAAATTATTTAAAATAATAAAGGACCTAATATACATTGAATAAAGTATAAGCTTAACAAGTCAAGAAGTTACGCGATGTCATAAGTAAGTGTGCACATAATCTATTTTTTTTTATTTTAATCTTTGTTAGTCGAGAATTAATAAAATTTTCAATTATATGCACTTACTAACTTTTCTACATTGCAGGAAAAATCTAACTTTTTATATTTGAAATTTATTTTCATAAAACTTCTCTGATTTTTGGACAAACTCTTATATTGATTTTATAATCAAAGCAAATATTTTTTAGCTATGAACTTTTTTAACAACTAATTTATTATGGTAAATAATATTGATATGGTAACTTCAAGCGCATGACAAAAATTATAACTAACTATGGAAGTTCATTGGTTATCTTGATTGTCACGGTTATGCCAATCTATCAAAACAAATAATTGTAGCTATTAGGCCAAGATGTTCTCGGTTTCTTATAACTTGAATTTTAAAATAATTTTTATATTCAATATTTATTTCAAACCATTATTGTGGCTAACATGTTATAGTTGCAGTAACTTCAAACACGTGACAAAAGTTTATATTTAGCTACAATATTTTATTATATCACAATAACTTTGTAGCTATTAAGTTAGTTTTTGCCATAAATTTTCATAATTGAAGCAAAAATACCTATTCAGCTAAAACACTGTCATGACCCAAACCCCGCACTGATCGTGATGGCGCCTCTCGTGAAGACGAGGCTAGCCAACTAACCCAACTTCTCTTTTCCAAAAATAGTTAAACATTAGTAAGCAATTTAAATACGATTCAATGATATAACTAACGGAAGCACGAACCCGACACAGCCCTAATCGGGGTGTCACAAGTCACGAGGATCTATCAGAATGTAAATCCACTATAGGGTCTAAAATATACAAAACCGGAATAATGAACAAAAGAGAGAGACATGGTGCTGCGAACGCTGGCAGTCACCTCCTTAACTCATGTAACTCTGCCTCTGATCGGCCAAAACCCGCTACCGGGTGAATAGATACCTGCATCTGCACACGAGGTGCAGGGAGTAAAGTGAGTACTCCAACTCAGTGAGTAATAAAGGTAAATAACAACTGAGCAGTAAGAAATCACGTAAGCAACCAACATGCTATATAGAAGCAGAGTACAATCCTTTGAGAAAGCAGTGAACTGTGAAAATCTTTAGAAAAACCTCTTAGCTCAGTTTAAACCTCTTTTGAAAATAGTCTTTTCAACAGTTGCGAAATAATTTCAAAGCAATTAGTGCCGATATGCACAGAAATCCGCCCCTCGGGCACAAATACCACAGTATAACAAGTAAAAGCCAAGTATGCATGCAAAATGAGCACATAAAAACTTGCCCCTCGGGCAATATCTCAAAACAGTATCAGCCCCTCGGGCTCACTCTCAGAACACTCTCAGAACAGTATCATATAGTAACCGCTGCGGCGTGCAGCCCGATCCACATCACGCTGCGACGTGCAGCCCGATCCATTTATCGTCGACGGCGCTCACTGGGGGTGTGCAGACTCCGAGAGGGGCCTCTTACGGCCCAAGCGCAATATCAAGCCACCTTGTGGCATATAACATAAGGCCTGAAAGCCTTCTCACATCACTCACAAGGCCTGAAAGCCTCCTCACATCACACTCGAGGCCTGAAAGCCTCCTCACATCACACTCAAGGCCTGAAAGCCTTCTCACCTCACACATAAGGCCTGAAAGCCTCCTCACATCACACTCGAGGCTTGAAAGCCTCCTCACATATGGCCCTCGGCCTCACTCAGTCCAGAAAACATCATAAACCCCTCGGGCATCAATAAAATAGTAGTGCTCAGCCCAAACAACAGTGGAAATATCATTTAAGTCTCAAAGTTCAATTAAAACGGTTGAGTATGCAAAACAGTATAATCAACAGGACTGAGTTCAAGTAGTGTATCAAAATAGTGAGGAAATAGTGACAAAAATCCCCGAAGGGTTCAGATAATTGGCACGAAGCCCAAATATGACAATCATCCCAAATCATGATAATAACAAATAAGTTTCAGTCAAATACGCGGTAAAATCATCAATCGGGACGGACCAAGTCACAATCCCCCAACGGTGCTCTACCCCACGCTCGATATTCGGCGTGCAAGTCACCTCAATATAGCACTACGGTGTGCAATCCGAGGTTTTAAACCCTCAGGATATCATTTACAATCATTACTCACCTCAAGCCGGCCAAAATCCTAGCTTGCTATGCCCTTGCCTCTCCAATCGGCCTCCTCGTGCGTCGAATCTGATCAAAACCACAACGAATACATCACAATAGGCTAAGGGAACATAACCCAATTGAAAAGAATCGAAAAACATCAAAAATCACGAAATTTGCAAAACCCGAGCCCCGGGCCCACTTCTCGAATTCCAGAAAATTTTACATCAACCGATTCCTTATCTCGCCACGAGTCTATACATATAAAGAACTCCCAAATCCGAGCCCAAATGCCCAATCAAAACCCACTTTAAAATACCAAAAACCAAGTCCTAGCTTTTCTGCCTTTTTGATGAATTTCCATAAATTTCTAGGTTAATTCTTCCATTAAATCATGTATTTAGGTCATAGAACTCACCTCCAATCACACCCAGTCAAAATCCCCTTCAATTTCCGTCCAAAAGCTCTCAAGGTTGCTCAAAAATGGTGGAAAAATACCTTAGCTCGCGGATGAAATATTATTTTTAAAACCCTTCTGCCCAGTCCTCATTCTCGCTTCTGCGATCCGATTACCGCATTTGCGGTTTACGCTTCTGCGGAAATTATTCCGCTTCTGCAGTGCTTCACTCAACCGCCTGGACCGTTTCTGCGTTCGATATCCGCTTTTGCGGACGCCGCATATGCGGACCACAATCCGCTTCTGCGAAAGTACACCAATGGCCCAAAATCCGCACCTGCATTCCTATCTTCGCATCTGCGGAACCACATCTGCGGCCCCTTTTCCGCAGATGCGGAAATACCAGATACCAGCAACTATCAGCAGTGCTACAAGTCCAAATTCATCCCGATGACCATCCGAAATCACCCCGAGGCCCCCGAGACCTCAACCAAAAGCACCAACATATCCTAAAACATCATTCAAACTTGTTCCAATCATCAAAACACATCAAACAACACTAAAATCATCAATTCTCACCGAATTCAAGCCTAAGTTCTTAAAGAACTTCCGAAACACGCATTTGATCAAAAACCCAACCAAAACACCTCCGAATGACCTGAAATTTTGCACGCACATCCCAAATCACATAACGAAGCTACTGCAACACTCGGAATTCAATTCCGACCCTCGGATCAAAATCTCACCTATCAACCGGAATTCGCCAAAATACTAACTTCGCCAATTCAAGCCTAATTCTACACCGGACCTTCAAAACCAGTTCCGGTCACGCTCCTAAGTCACAAATCACCTAACGAAGCTAACCAAATCATAAAAACTCCGATCCGAGCTCATATACAAATAAGTCAACTCTTGGCCAAACCTTTCAAATTCAAAGCTTTCAACTGAAACTGTTCTTTCAAATTCATTCCAAATTTTTCTGAAAACCAAAACCAACGATCTACATTAGTCACAATACATAACACGGGGCAAGTCATGCCCGAGAACTGGCGATCAAAGTGCAAAAATTCAAAACGACCGGTCGGGTCGTTACATCCTCCCCCACTTAAACACACGTTCGTCTTCGAATGTACCCAGAGCTGTGCTAAAAGCCAACCAATCGTTGAATAACCTTACCATGCATTTACCCGGGGGTGATCCCACGTCACCCTATCTCACGTAGGTCCGACAACACATTTTTTAACTATAATTACACAATCCAGTCCAGCCTATAAATCATAGAACCACATTTCACTTTCCGAAATCATACACAAGATCAGAACCTCACTTCTTTATTCATAATAAGCCCAAACCGGCTGTAATAACCCATACCTGCAACCTCAGGTGCAATCATATGATATACCACCTAACTCAAACACTCAAAACGATAACTTCTATTCACAGTAGCTGCACATAACAACTGAATATCGATAGGAAACCTCTTATCAACTAAAGCCTCATTCCAACACTTTCACATACTGCCAATGATAAAGGAAACACGCAATAAATCATAACCATTTCTCAGGTCAACCATTCATGAAGTCACTTCCCTTTTGGCTAATACCACAGCAGATTTCCGAGCTGAACCTCGATATTATCCTTCCAACAAGCTGAAATCAAATCCGATCGTATTTATTAATGACCCCAACGATCACCTCGAATCCAACACACCACTCTAGTGACATGACACATCAATACTGGCCTAAGCCACAACTTGCATAATTTGCGCTGTCACACCTCCTTTTTTCCCGAAGGTATATGTGGGAGTTTTTCCAATTAAAGTGACATTATTCGAAATAGGATTATTTAATTAATCAGAGTCGCCACTTGGAATAAATTATGGTGTCCCAAGTCACCGGTTTATTTTAAATCCCAAATCGAGGAAGTTTTATTTTTAAAGAGTCTGCGAACCAGAAATTCTAGATAAGGAATTCTGTTAACCCGGGAGAAGGTGTTAGGCATTCCCAGGTTCCGTGGTTCTAGCACGGTCGCTTAGCGATTTATACTTGGCTTAAATTGTTTAACTACCCATTTTTAGGACCTATGTGCATTTATCTTTATACCGCTTTTAATTGCTTGATTATTCGTAATTAAAGAATTAAGTCACGCGTACGTTTACTCATTTTTATTTGGCGCGTTAAAAATCATGTCACGCGTACGTGTCCACAATTAATAACACTTTATTATTCTTAAGATTATTTTGTCAAAGTTGCGAGAACGCATACCTTGCATTTAATTTAGGAAATCATAACTATGTCACGCGAACGTGTACATAATCACGATAACTTATTCGTTAACACGCGCCTAAAGCATACTAGCTTATTAGGAGTATTCTGTTTATTCATCTTTTTTTTTATCCGAGATATATATTTATATATTTTTTATTATTATTTCTTTTACTTATTTGAACGAGTCCTGAGTTAGTTCATGACTTATTTCGCTCCCTCACAATTATCCATTATCGCTCTAATTAACCTACGTTCCTAACACGTAGCTTTGGTTTCCTTATCTTCATTCTCAACAAAAGTTAGAATAGGAGTACAAATGCAGCCAAGCAAAAAATTTCCATATGCCAATAATTTAAAAGAGATATGTTCAAAACAAGATACAATTCAACTTAAAATTGATTAGATTTAAAACATGTCAATAATGGAAATGGACTTTGGGGAGAAAAATAAATAAATTTTTACACTAAATTAACTCCATATAATAACGATATGGTTAGATCCACATTTCTTTGAGATTTAAATTTTTTTCTTAAGTTTTCTACTTTACTGCATATAAAAAGAAAGAAGAAGAAGAAGAAAAAAATATCAAAAGCAAACAATAATAAAAATCAAATATATTTTCATCTCAAAAATTAATTAACTTTGAAAGACCAAGAATTATATGTCACTTATTAAATTATTAATTTTCATAAATAGAACCTGCATCACTAGATCAAAACTACCTTGAAACAGAAGTGTTGGAACATCATAGTATATGTAGAACAAAAACTCTAACATGAACATAGTTTATTACCATTAAAGTAAAATACTTCAAAGAGACTTGCATATGAATATCCATATAAAGAATCTAGCATTTATATTAAAGGGATGAAAAGAAACAAATTATTAAATACATAAAATGAGACAAAAAAAATAAATATGTCCCTGGAAGATTAACATCTGGCTTTGTTACAAGCATATAAGATCATCATAATTAACATCTAGCTTTATCATCACATATGAAAAATAAAATAAAGAAAAGGGAAGAGATATATTAACCTTTTGCAAGTAAAACTTCCCAATATATGTTGAAAAGCAAAGAAAATCCAGCAAATACAATGCTATCCAATATCAAATTTGAGAAATAGTAATAAACCGCGAACCAAAAGAAATTCGACGTGAATCTTAAAACCTAGAACTCGAACAGAAAATCTTCATCTACTCCACCTTTGTTCCTTTTTCTCTCAATCAAAGACTTCCCCCTTTCGTTCTTTTTTTTTGTTTTCTCCTTCAAAGTTCCCCCCTTTCGTAAGTGCAAGTGTGTGTTATATATATAAAATCTTTGTGTGATGGAGTGGAGTTGTGGGGCTGGGTGGAGGGAATTTGGGGGTTGGGACGTGGGTGTGTAAAGAGTAACGTGAGGGAAGTTAGCTAAAAATGGGGAGTGGGAGTTGTGTTATTTATCTTTATTAAATTAGATAAATGTTTTTAAAGATAAAGTTTGATCTCTTTTTTACGTTAACTTCCATTTGTTTACCCTCTCTTTTTTTGTCTTTTTTTTTTAAAAAAAAGATAAATTAAATTATAAGAATAAGAAGATTAACCAACATTTCTTACAATATAGGAAAACTAAATATTTTCATGTAACTTAAATAATACTAAGAAAAATTCTATAGCTTACTTATTAAAATTCTAATTTAAAGAAACTATGTATATATATGTACATATATATTTTTGATTTTTTTTT
>NW_017674863.1:21824-46552 GCF_001879085.1 Nicotiana attenuata | reverse complement strand
ACCACCTTCTTTGGCAGGTGATGATGCCCGGAAGCCAAAGACAATGAAGCGTCCAAAATGCATGAGCCGGTGGCGGATCCATCCATTTCTCGTGCCCGCGCGCAGAATGGCTTCTCTTCCTCCGGACCCCGGAATGTAGTTAGCTTAGTCTGTCTTTCTTTTCCATACTTTTGTATCTATTACTGTTTTTGCTGTGAATTTGAAAAAGCGTTTTCTTCCTAAGATATGTGCGAATTCTTTTTTCTTGCATAAGTCTCTGCGGTACTTTTCTTAGAATATTTAAGTATTATGCGCAAGTTGCTTCTTGCATCTTTTCGTTGCAAGCTTTTGAGGTATCTCCCCCGTAAGCATGGATTCGGGCACAAGTTCTTCGGAAATCAAACCCCTTCATTCGTGAGGGTTTTCATTAAGAGAGGGCCCTCTTATGTTTTACGGTGCTCTTGAAAAGGACGTCTCCTGTTCATTACGACACTAGGCATGTAAGTACTTGTTTAACTTTCAAAATGACAAAAAAACAAGATAGAAATAAAAGGAACTTTATTTTATTCCTTCCATTTTCAAAAGTACATAAGCATTCGTTGTGTGATAAAAGAAATTACCATTCTTATGGCTAACTTACGACTATTTCTACAGGGCTGACTGCGCAGTCCCCAGTCCTAATTTGATATAACTATTGCTTCCTGGTTTTCGTATTTTCGAGTCGAAGTGGCCAGCCGTTGTTATCGTATCCTCATATCATTCCCCCCCCAATGTTCGAATGCGAGAATGCTTTTTGAACCACCTGGAAGTTCTTTACGCCTTCGAGGATTCCACTAATAATTTGCTAGATAATCTCCATCCGGTAACAAACTTTCACTTCCCCTTGAAAAATTTTATGCTTATCGAGCCAAGACTATCTAACAATCCCCTAGTGGCTTTGAATTGTGATTGGTCGGGTTAATCTTTATCTGGATAGCAAACTAACTTCCGGTAGGAAGCTTTTGCTACTGAGGGCAAAAGATTATCTAACTAGTCCAAGTGGTTCTTCGCTGTGTCTTGTCATTAAAAGGTCTTATTGCTGATGTGGAAAACTTTCCTACGTAGTATTGCTTTTCCGTTGCTGCCTCGTTAAAAACCTTGGCCAGAAAATCCAATTGGACAAAAACTGGCCGAAGGGAAAAAACTGCAAACATACTTTCAATACAGGTTGACGTTCATCAGCAATAGTATCTCTTTGAGATGTGCCACATTCTAGTTGTTGGCAACTTTTCCCCTTCTTGATCTTCCAACTGTATGAATCCTTCCCGGTGACAACTGAACCCCAGTAGGGCCTTCCCGTGCGGACCTAGCTTCCCACCATTGAGTTCCCACATGTTTTGAGTACTTTCACTTTAAAACCAAGTCTCCCAACTTTGAAATAACATGGCTGGCTCTTCATTGTAATATCTTTCTATTCGCTGCTTTTGAGCTGCCATCCTTATTATGCCGCCAAGTTCACTGCATTCATCAACAGCTCCCAAAATTGACCGACATTGGCTTCATTGGTTTGCTTCTTCCATTTTCATGGAAAGTATCTCAAGGTAGGCTTCCCTACTTTCCACCGGGGCATCAGGGCTTCCATGCTCCGTATAACAAGGAAAAAGGAGTTTCCTATGCTCGCATTTTTGCCTATGTCGGTACGCCCATAGTACTCCAATGAATTCTCGGGCAATTTTCTTTAGCTTGCTTCCAATCTAAACTTTTTTGATATTTTGTATAATTCACTCTTGTTCGTTATTCCGCTTGCCTATTTGCGCTTAGATGATAGGGCGAAGATGTTGATCTTTTTTGATTTTCAAGTCTTCAAGGATACTTCGTGGTCTTTTGTGCCATAAATGGCGGCCGTTGTCGCAAAGCTATTCTGTTTTGGTATCGGCAAATCTACCAATTATTTTCTTCCCATAAGAAATCCACCATTTCACGTTCATCGATCTTTCTTGATAAGGACCTGCTTCAACACACTAGAAAAATAGTCAGTTAAATCAAAAGGAAACCTTAACTTACCAGGCAAGCGCCCACGCTTTACGATATCCATCCCCCTTTATGAATGACCAGTGAACGACAAAACCCGAGTGCAATGGCTTCCGCTTGGTTTGATGTTTACCAACAGTGCCGTTGCGTTTGACACTTATTCACATTTTGAACATAAGCTTGGCGATTCTTGTTTCATTCGGTGCCAATAGTATTTTGCCCTTACCAATTTTTACCACTAAGGAATCCGCCGGCCCAAGTGATTCCACATATCCTCCATGGATTCTCGCATAACATAATTAGCTTCGGAGGCTCCTAAATATCGGGCCAGCGGGCCTTGGAAAGAATTTGTTTGTTACAACTGGCCTTCCTTTTGAAAACATACCGCTTCTGCTTAGCGGGCAGCGCTCGGGACGTCTTGGATCTTCAGGCATACTTCCTGCTTGTGGTAATCAATAATCTCATTTCCTCCAGTCCAGAACAATTAGTCGCGTTACCTCGTAGTAGTTATCTGCGTCCAGAACCGAGTGCCATAAGCTATACGACCCGCTACCAGTGTTCTGATCCTTTCATTTTCCTTGTTGACGAACCAAAGGTTAGCTAATGCGCCCGCTTCTTGCATTATTTCTTCCCTCGGGATATAACGTGATTGACCACTTCTGGAAACCGAGCAAGTAGAGTTGAACCTTCACTACGTATATGCTGTCATTGCATTTCTTCTTTGGCTTCGAAGATCCCGTAGACCTGATTTTACCACCAATTAAGAGGTCGCATTTGATTTCTATGACCTCAGATAGTCTTTTTAGGCCAATTCGAGCTGCAATCAGCTTTATACTCATTTTCATTGTTAGTCAGAGGAACCGTTCTTATTGACTAACCTTTGGGTTTCTCCTAAAAGGCACGGTTTAATACTATGCGAGCCTGGACCTTTATGTTGGAAGCTCCATCCGCAAAATTTTAGGCGTTCCAAAACTCTGATGTCTTTCCACACCATCACCGCTTCATTGGTTGCCAAAGGGTAACAATCCCGTTACTGAAAAGCCACAAAATCGGTCAAAACTTGTACTTAATCACAGTCCTAGGTTTACATACAATGTCAAATTCGCTCATTTCGACATCCCATTGGCTAAGCCTACCCAAAGGTTTGGGTTTGTACAGGATATACGCCAAGGGAAAGGTGGTCACCACAACTATCTGTGACAATTTGAAAATAAGGCCTTAGCTTCTAAGCGAGACTACGGAGGCTTAAAGGGCCAACTTTCTCAAATGTGAGGTAGCAGTTTTGTGCTCCATAAAATCTACTAATGTATTAAAAAGGGAAGATTTGCGTACCTTGGCCCTCATGAACTAAAAACGCTCTTATCGCTACCTCGAGCCTGCTAGGTAGTGAATTAATAGTTTTTTACTTCCTACTGGCTTCAATATAGCACAGACTTTGAACCAGTACCTTTTTTCAAAATCCCTCAAAGCCTGCTGACATTTATAGTTCCTGGGTCCATTAAGAAGTCGTTCTTCTTTTTGAATAGAACGAGAAGAAATGATGGCATTTCTCTAAACGACCGAGAAATTTAAACCTGCTCAAGGCAGGCCAATCTCCCTGGTCAAGCCTCTTGAACCCTCTTTTACCACTTGATAGCTTATTCGAGGTGTCTTCGATAGCTTGATTTTATCAGGGTTAACCTCAATCCAACCTTTGTGACACAGGAATCCTAGCGAACTTGCCGGAGCTAACCTCAACGCCACACTTCTCGGGGTTAAGCTTCATGTTATGCTCCTTAGATGTCAAAAGTTTCTGCAAGTGCTTAAGATGATCACATACGTTCAAAGGCTTAACAGAATTATCGTATATACTAACTTCCATTGGTTTTCCCTATTCTTGCTTTTAAATATTTTGTTACGAGTCTGCTTGTGAAACAAAGTGCCTCCGGGCATTCTTTAGCCCGAAGCTCACAATAAAAACAATATGTGCCAGAATTTTGCTTATGGAAAAAGTTTTTTCCTGATCCTCCGGGTTTATTTTAATTTGGTTGTTCCCGAATAAGCATCGAAGATAACTCATTTGTCACAACCTCCTTTTTCCCGAGGGATGATAGGAAAGGAAAAGGAGTTTTTCCAATAAGTGACATTATTTGAAAAGGATTTAATTTATTTTAATTTCAAAGAGTCGCCACTTGGAATTGAAGTTTTTGGTGTCCCAAAGTCACCATATTAAAATCCCAATTCAAGGAAAATTGCTCTGATTAAACTCTGCGAAACCAAGAAGACGAGTAAGGAACTCTGTTAAACCCGGAGAAGGTGTTAGGCACTCCCGGAGTCATTGGTTTAGCACGAGCGCTAAAATTTATTCTTTAGGCTTAAATTATTTAATTACGTGATTTTAAACCTATGTGCATTTACCCTTTTTACCGCTTTTAATTGCTTAAATATGTCATAAATTAAGAATTTGAGTTACGCGTACGTATACTCTTTCTTTTGGCTCGCATTCAAAAGTCATTGTCACTGCGAACGTGTCCACGATAAATAACGCTTTTGTTGATTTATTAGAAGGAAATGGATTGAAGCTTGCGCGAACGCATCCCTCGAGTCCCGTTGTCTATCACGGTCGCTTTTTTGACTAATGTTCGGCTTAAATCAACTCTGGACTAATTCTTTGTACTTTATCTGTCTTATTGCTTTGTCTATTACTCTTCCACTTATTTATTATATTTTTATTAATTATTTTGACCTAGATTGGTACGCAACACGAAGGTACTTCTTTTGAAATTTAAATGTTAAACATAGGTACGGAACATGTACACATAATCAAAAAAACCAGGAATTATATTAAATTTTGAAGGAATCAAGATGCGGATACGATGCAACATAATCCTCCAATTATTATATATTTTATTAAAGAGGCCCCTAAACCTTTTGGTTTCAATTACTGTCATAACCAACCTTAATTATTCAAGTTGGCTATCCTTTGACTTCCATATTCCAAGAGCATACACACCAAACACGAAAACCCCATTATTAGGTAAATTCAAGAGTGCTTGCTACCGAACCAGTTGTAACTGTAATCATTCAAAGTGTGAAAGAGTTCAGTCTGCGTCTAATGACATTCCTAGTGTAACCAAACTGATTTATTATCTCACCTAAAAATAATATCCTATCCAATTACTTAAATAAGCCTATAGAGCCAATATATTAAATCCAAACACATTAAATTAAATATATTTAATATTATTTTGAGCCAAATCTGTCACAAATCTAAATTACAATGTAAAACAGAAAACCTTTCATAAAATAGATAAAATGTGCTGGTCAAATAATGCCACCAAAAGGCTGGATTTAACACAAAGACATGAAAAATGTTAAAGAATTTTAAAGAACATATTTTTCCATAATGTTTATCCAACTAACAAAGTGTGTGTAAATACAAATGGTAATATTAAAAATGGACAAAAAACTTAACAGTTGGCATATATATCACTCGGCACATAAAGTTGTTTTTTTTTTTAATTCAGATGTTTCCATTTTAACCTAAGCCTACTCTATTCAAATGGCTTGTGTATGTTTCATAAGTAACTTCAAACTCATATGTTATTCATTGAGCATAATTAAACAGAAACTTAACAATTAATCTAAATCCATAAACTTCTTAATATATTTTATTAGATACTACAATAAAATGATACTTTCGAGGTCCTCCTAACAAGATAAAATACTGTAATCCAGAAACAATGATTTAATCACTTAATAGAGTAAACTTAAGGAAATCTTCATGCTAAAACAAAACAAATCAAATATTAAAAAAAAAACTCATTTAAACATTTGATATTTTATGTAATCAGTTAGACATCGAATAAAGTAAAGTATCAAGTGGAAAAGGAAACCTTTCATTGACCAAACATTGAACTAAAAAGAAAAAAATGAATCTTTCGAGCAAACAGAGTTTCAACCGAAAATTTACTAAAACCACGATCAAAGAAACTCCGAAGAGGACGACCTCGACTTAGCCTATGACTGATGAGGGGTAAGATGGTGAGTTTGTATCGGATTTTTTTTTTTCTTTTTAAAGCTTTTGCTCATTATATTCAAATCCTTACCATCTGATCTTTGTTTTATATGGTGCTTGTGTGTGTGGTGTTGTGCAAGAACGTGGGAGGGATGTGGGCAGTGGGCAGGTTTGGGTTACAGACGTGATGAGGTGTGGGAAGTTCTAAAAAAAAATGGGGAATTAACTTGGGTGTAGTAGTAGGTTACTAAGATTAGAAAAAGATATTTTGTATTGTTAATAGTTTGTTACTCTTTTGTTTCTTTTCGTTAGTTTCTTTTTTTCTTTTTTTTTTGTATTTAAATAACTTTTACTTATTCTTTATTAATGAAGAAATTAGAAAGTAAAATACATATTCTTAAAAATATTAGTTAGTACTTCTATTACTTAAATACATAAGAGAGAGTTAAATATTTACTATGTGTTACGGTTTACCAATACCGTATACTTAAAAAAAAAATACTAAAGCTAAACTTATTTATTAATAATTCTAATTAAAAGAAATACTATATTTTTTAAAATTTTATTTTCTCGTACAAATAGAAAAATAACATATATACACCACCAAACACTAAAAATATATACTAACATATATATAATATATATATATTATAATATATTATATATTATATATCTATATAATAGACTAAAGAATTCCTAATAGTATGGGTGGTGTGGTCAAAAATTAGTGTTCCAGCATGCCCCTCTTTGCTGGAAACATGAAGAGTTTTCTAGGCAATTGGAAATATGGAACAACGGTGAGCTGATTTTTGACCTCACTATTATTTAAAAAGAAAATAAGATAAAGGGAAAAGAATCCTGCGACCGAGGGCTTGGTTTTATGCAGGCCTAACATTATCCGGGTTATAAAGGAATCAGGTCACGGTAGGTCAAGTAGAAAAAGAGTGATGCGAGTTATACTTTAGATGCGAGAGTCGAGCGAAGTTCCGTCGAGGTTCCGATCCGGCAGGCTCCTACTAATTTACATCAAAATGAAAAGAGAAAGTTACATACTCTTGCAAATCTAAAAGTTACAAAAATTCCTATCTAAATGCCATCTGGAAGTCTTGTCTTGATTTCTTGACTTTGCTTCTCCCATTAACTTTTAGATGAACTTGATGCTTTTCGAGCAACAGACTATGAAATATTCTCGCAGGGCTTGTTTTTCTTGATCAGATGAATGGGAAGGAAAGATTCTTGACCATTATGTTCTCTGCATGCAATTTAGCCAAAGATTTGTTGCAGCGGTATTGAGATAAAACGTTCACTTTCATCTTGGAAAGAACTTGAAATTTTATTTTTGCACATCCAAATTCGTGCTTTTGCATAACAACCTACAAGCCAACACAAACAAACAAAACGAACAAAAATTTTCTGCCCCAGTTTGCACTAGAAAAAATTTTTGTGAGTTATTTGATAAAACCACTATGAAACTATCTTTGCTATTGCCCAGAATAAAGAATTAAAAAAAAATTGCGTTTTTTAAATAATTGGGAGATGGTGTTACCCTGTGTTAACAGAGGAAGGCAACCAGGGATTTGGTACCCCTTGTGTTGGCAATAAGATAAGACTCCTGGCACTCTGAGATTCTACTAGGCGGATGTCTGTACCCTATGGTAGGGAGAAAGTAATGCAACCAGGGGATGTAGTACCTATGTTTTGCAACAAAATGAGGCTTGGGCACTCTGAAATGCCACTAGCGGATGCCGTACCCTATGGTTTCGCAGAAAATTAATACCAACCACGGGGATGTTAGTACCCTGTGTTTGGCAAACTTAAAATGAGGCTCGTGGCACTTCTGAAATGCAACACTAGATGTCGTACCCTATGTTGCAGAAAAATAATGCAACCAGGAGGATGTAGTAACCCTGTGTTGGCAATCGTGGCACTCTTGAAATTTGCATAGGGAATGTCGTACCCTATGTAGAAAATAATACAACCAGGGGATGTAGCAAGTACCCTTGTGTTAAATAGATGAGGCACGTGGGCACTCTGAAATGCAACTAGGGGATGTCGTACCCTATGTTTGCAACAAGAAGTAAGGCAACAAGGGGATGTAGTACCCTGTGTTGGCAATAAGATGAGGCTTGTGGCACTCTGAAATGCAACTAGGGGATGTCGTACCCTATGTTTGCAACAAGAAGTAAGGCAACCAGGGGATGTAGTACCCTGTGTTGGAAATAAGATGAGGCTCGTGGCACTCTGAAATGCTACTAGGGGATGTCGTACCCTATGTAGAAAATAATGCAACCAGGGGATGTAGTACCCTGTGTTGGAAATAAGATGAGGCTCGTGGCACTCTGAAATGCTACTAGGGGATGTCGTACCCTATGTAGAAAATAATGCAACCAGGGGATGTAGTACCCTGTGTTGGAAATAAGATGAGGCTCGTGGCACTCTGAAATGCTACTAGGGGATGTCGTACCCTATGTAGAAAATAATGCAACCAGGGGATGTAGTACCCTGTGTTGGAAATAAGATGAGGCTCGTGGCACTCTGAAATGCAACTAGGGAATGTCGTACCCTATGTTTGCAACAAGAAGTAAGGCAACCAGGGGATGTAGTACCCTGTGTTGGAAATAAGATGAGGCTCGTGGCACTCTGAAATGCTACTAGGGGATGTCGTACCCTATGTAGAAAATAATGCAACCAGGGGATGTAGTACCCTGTGTTGGCAATAAGACAAGGCAAGGGGATGTTGTACCCTGTATTGAAGATAGGGTATTGATTACATATAATGAAACTAAAAATGGCATGTTTACATGTATGTTGGAAAAAATCAAGGATTTGAGAACTTCACTTGGTGGTGTTCGTGTTTTCACAAACTATTTCTTAAAATTGTTCTATTATTGTTCTGAACAAAGAAAGATTCATTAGTTTTAAAATGGTGGTCGGTTTGTGGCCTTGATTATTTCAGTCCCTTGACTCAGCTCATCTTCTTCAATGACCTCGACCGCAACTAGTTATTTCCTGAATACCAACTGCATTTCTGATTCTGGAGAACCTTTAGCTTTTCCAAACTTTGCCATGGCGGTATTTAACCTTTTTCAACTTTATTTTGCCTTTGTGGGCATTTCACTTTTGACTTCTTTTGAAGTTTTTCATTTCAAAGCATCGGCCAATCATGGACAGTCGGGGTCGACTTGATGCATTTGTCGAGGCTGGGCGCCTTTTGAATATATCAGCTCGCTTCAAACGAGAACCCTGTAAATCGGTCTTGCCATCTTTTCTTTGCCTTATTTTTGGAACAAAGTTAGACCGAAAGGGATTCAAAGAAAAAAAACAAACAAACAATACAATAGAGAATGAGTTTAAAACAAAAGGTGTCCCTTTCGGGGAATAGGAATACGGACTTATCTAGGAGTACATGCAGACTTCAATGAACATGACATGCCTTTTGGACTAGATGCCTGATCTGTATAAACTGTCCGATTCTCACAAACTCATCACAAATTTTGACTTGAAACCGCGAAACCTTGCTCATGATTGTGTTAATGACATGGTTGTGTGAATCCTCTTTTCGATCAACAGTGCCCTTTGTGGGTTTTCACTAGCTGATCTCTCTCATTTCTCTTCTAGCCATCGTTTTATAGTGCCTTTTGCGAGTTTTCACTAATAAGACTCTCTCATTTTTATTTTCTCTACTCACCATCGCCCTACAGTACCAATGAGGGTTTTCACCAATAGGACTCTCTCATTTTATTTCTCTTATTTGGTTGCATCTGATCCAAGTAACAGTATCCTCCAATTCTTGAACATTCTCGTTGATTGATTGAAAGGGATTTGGGTAAAAAGAATTTGGACTGAATTACAACTTTGGAACCTTTCAGGCGAAACCATTGCCGAAACATTATAATATCTGCCCCAGTTTCACTTTTTGGGGAATTTGGATTTTTATTTTGGTGTGACTGAACCTCAGAGAAAGGCTGCCTACGTATCCTTTCGGAATCAAGTCGAACGTAGTTCAGGAAAACTCTATTTTTGATTTTGTTTTTTTTTTCATTTTTGTTTTTTTTTTCATTTTTGTTTTCTTTTGCTCTTTTTTTTCCTTTCTTTTTTTTTTGTTTTTGTTTTTTTTTTGTTTTTTTTTTTTTTTATAATAACTTCCAGGTTCCAAAGAGGGTAATCAAAGATAGGGAACCGGCTCAAAGGGTTTGCAAAAAAGGTTAATGGTGTTTGGGTAGTGAGAAAGAAAGCCTTCGTCATCTCAATTAGAGAATGTTAACACCGAGTAGTGAGTCAAACATAGTACCTTCTGACTGCATCTGATTTGACTGTTGTCTCGGGGACGTTTCCTTTGATGTCTCTCAAATACAACGGACCTATGCAATACTCTTGTTACAATGTATGGACCTTTGCAATTTGGAGCAAATTTTTCCTTAGCTTCTTCATGGTGCAGGAGAATATTTCTCTGGACGAGTTGCCCCACTTCAAATTTCTTGGGACGTACTTTTTGTTGTAAACATGGGTCATTCTTTGTTGTACAACTGCCCATGGTAGCCTCCGGCCAATCACATTCCATCAATCAAAGACAATGTTTCAATCGGGTCTTGACTCAATCTTCATCACCGATCTCGGCTTCAACAATGATCCGAAGGGAATCTCATTTTCGGTTCAATTCTTTGTTTATTTTCTTACAAGCCTTATCTTCAACAAATTATGATTCTTGGTTCATTATTTCAAAATCTGACATCGCTTTAGGATCTGGGCATGAAGTACGCAAGCATGTCATGTTATTAAAATCTGCATTTACATAACTGAAAAGAGAATAAGAAAGGTGACAAGATTAAGAAAAGAGACATTCATGGATGATGAAATATTGATTTCATTTATTTGAATATAAAAAAAATAGAAGGGTTTACATCAGAATGTAAGACAGTAAAGAGAAAACACTTGGATGACACACTGAAATAACTCAAAAGGCACAAAAGATAGCAAGACCGGCTACCGAGACTCCAGTTTGATAGGGAAAGTTTCTTGTTTGGCGTCCGTTTTTGGTTTCTCTTCTGCCGCGGCAATGGCTACTATGGCTTTCAATGCTGGATCAAATTCCCCATAAACAAATCATCCTGAGCAGGCCATGTCCTATTGCTCAAATCTAGTAAAGTCAACCCCATATTTGCCTTCAATTTTTTTGTTTTTCACCGTCAACTTGCCTACTTGCCTTTTCGTGACCTTGGATCAACAACAGTGGAGCTTCTTCCATTTGTTGAGAAGATGCTTTTACTTCCGAGGGATCTTGGATTGTTTGCGTGACTCACCATTGCAAACCAACAAACCGACCACCTTTAATTAGCTTTTATTTCAAAACAACAAGCATGTTTGAATAAACACTCTCTCTTCTTCTATTTTTTTTCTTTTTTTTAACCACTTTTTCTCTTCTCTTTTTTATTTACTTACTTTTTTTTTTTCAAAATGATGCGATCGAACCTGATGTGGGTTGCCTACGTATCATGTGGAGACATGAATCAGATCTTGCGTAGTTCGGGAAGATCAAGAATAAAATAAATAAACTAACTTTTTTTTACTTTTTTTTTTAAATATAAAAAAATCTAATCATAAAAGCTCCTAATAGTAAAAATATTTTTTACTTTTGAATTCTCTATCTCTTTTTTTAATTTAAAATTTTCGAAGGAAAAACTTCGAAAAAGAAAGAAAAGTATCTTTGGATTTCCATTTTTGGTAATTTTCGAAAAAAAGAAATATTTTTTGGATGTTCGATTTTTTTTTAAAATTTTTGGGAGAAAGACTTCTAAAGAAGGTGGAAATATTTTTGGATTTTTGAATTTGACGTCTTAAAGAAAGACTTCTAAAGAAGGAATTAAAGAAGAATATTTTTTTTTGATTTTTGTAAAATTGAGGGCCGGAACCGATGAGGTTTGCCTACGTATCTCACATCCGGTGAGAATCAGACCCGCGTAGTTCGTATATGTTTCAGGAATAGGATGACACTTTTCAGAAAAAATTAGGCTTATTTTGTAATAATCTTATTGGGGTAAATACTGAGATTTTTCAAAAAACCGGGTAAATTTCCTCCCTTCTGGTTTTCCCTTAATTTTTATATTTTTATTTTATTTTATTATTTTTAGAAACCGGTAAACATGCACAAGCCGAATCAAACATAATGCACAAGTAGCACATAAGATGCATTAGGATGGTCTTACAATTCTCGGGTACACCTGTCCTAGACGGACCCAACCCCTGTGTTGAGTCCCCAAAGTCAAATAGACATGAAGCAAATAAAGGTTCCTACTAGGGATCCGGCATGAGGTTGTGTTATGCTAGGTTTAAATCCTGGGGGAGTGTTTTAGACCTGGCTTACCCAAGCGGACAGCTCGAGCCGAGGTGGGGGCAACGTACCGGGAGCACGAAAGTCTACCCGGCCTAGTTACTTGACCCAGCCTCGTTCTAATTGGTATGATTTCTAACAGAAAAGTGGGCCACGCGCACGTGTGCACCATAAATTCAGAAGACTCAGAAGGGAAGCGTAAGAAGACAGTTTAATACAATTCAAATAATATCAAAGCGGTAAATAAGCGGCAATTAACACATTAGGCCAAAAAACACAGTAATGACATCAAATTAATAAAGCCAAGTATAGATCACATTATAAGCTCGAATTCTTATTATCCCCAGCAGAGTCGCCAGAGCTGTCACACCTCCTTTTTTCCCGAGGGATGATAGGAAAGAAAAGGAGTTTTTCCAATTTAAGTGACATTATTTGAAAAGGGATTAATTTATTTTAATTCAAAGAGTCGCCACTTGGAATTGAGTTTTGGTGTCCCAAGTCACCATTTATTTTAAAATCCCAATTCAAGGAAATTGACTCTGATTAAATCTGCGAAACACAGAAGACCGAGTAAGGAACTCTGTTAACCCAGGAGAAGGTGTTAGGCACTCCCGAGTTCAATGGTTTTAGCACGGTAAATTTATTCTTGGCTTAAATTATTTAATTACGTGTTTTTAAACCTATGTGCATTTACCCTTTTTACCGCTTTTAATTGCTTAAATTAGTCATAATTAAAGAATTGAGTTACGCGTACGTATACTCTTATCTTTTGGCGCGTCAAAATCATGTCACGCGAACGTGTCCACGATTAATAACGCTTTTGTTGATTTATTAAGAAAGTTTGGTTGAAGTTGCGCGAACGCATCCCTCGAGTCCCGTGGTTCTATCACGGTCGCTTTTATTGACTAATGTTCGGCTTAAATCAATCTTGACTATTCTTGTACTTTATTGCTTATGGCTTGTCTATTACTCTTCACTTAATTTATTATATTTTTATTAATTATTTTGACCTAGATGTGGTACGCACACGAGGTACTTCTTTGAAATTAAATGTTAAACATAGGTACGGAATGTACACATAATCAAAACAGAATTATATTAAATTTTGAAGGAATCAAGATGCGATAATGCACACATAATCCTCCAATTTTAATATTAAAAGGCCTAAACTCTTTTGGTTTCAATTACTGTCATAACAACTTAATTATTCAATTGCTATTCTTGACTATATCCAAAGATCCACACAGAAACCCATTTATTTAGTAAATTCGAGTCTTGACCCGAACCACTGTAACATTAATGTGAAAGAGTTCATGCGTCTAATGACATCCTATGTAACCAAACTGATGTTTATTATCTCACCTAAAATTATTTTCTTCTATTCCAATTACTAAATAAGCTATAGAGCAATATTAAATCCAAACACATTAAATTAAATAATTTTAATTTATTTTGAGCAAATGTCACAATCTAAATTACATGTAACAGAAAACTTCATAAAAATAGATAAATTGGTCACAATGGCCACAAAAGGCATGATTAACACAAAGACATGAAAAATGTTAAAGAATTTTAAAGAACATATTTTTTCCATAATGTTTATCCAACTAACAAAGTGGTGTAAATACAAATGGTAATATTAAAAAATGGACAAAACTTAACAGTGGCATATATATCACTCGGCACATAAATTGTTTTTTTTTTTAATTTCAGTGTTCCATTTAACCTAAGGCCTACTCTATCACTGGCTTGTGTATGTTTCATAGTAAATTCAACTCATGCTTATTTCATTGAGCATAATAAACAGAAACTTAACCAATTATCTAAATCAGTAAACTTTCTTAATATTTTATTTAGATACTACAATAAAATAATACTTTAGGTCCTAACAAGATAAATATGTAATCCAGAACAATGATTAATCACTTAATAGAGTAAACTTAAGGAATCTTCATGCTAAAAACAAAACNTGACTAAAAA
This sequence comes from Nicotiana attenuata, assembly GCF_001879085.1. Taxonomy (NCBI): domain Eukaryota; kingdom Viridiplantae; phylum Streptophyta; class Magnoliopsida; order Solanales; family Solanaceae; genus Nicotiana; species Nicotiana attenuata. The sequence continues at coordinate 32,258 of NW_017674863.1, read as the reverse complement.
CAAAACAAATAAATATAAAATAAAAAACTCATTTAAACATTGATAAAACTGTAATATTGACATCGAATAAAGTAAAGATCAAGGAAAAGAACCTTTATTGACAAAATGAAAGAAAACAGAATCTTCGAGCAAACAGAGTTTCAACCGGAAAATTACTAAAACCACGATCAAAGAACTCCGAAGGACGACCTCGACTTGCCAATGACTGATGAGGGGTAAGGATGGTGAAGTGTATCGGATTTTTTTTTTCTTTAAAGCTTTTGCTATTTATATTCAAATCCTACCATCTGATCTTGTTTTATATGTGTTGTGTGTGTGTGTGTTGTGCAAGAACGTGGGGGAGTGGGGAGTTGGGTAAAGACGTGAGAGGTGGGGAGTTAAAAAAAATGGGAATAATGGGTGTATAGGTAGGTTACTAAGATTAGAAAAGATATTTTGTATTGTTTAGTTTGTTACTCTTTTGTTTCTTTTCGTTAGTNAAAATAATAATAAGAAGGAAAATAAAGTTAAAGCATTCCCTTTTCTTCTTCTTTTCGTTAGTTAGTTTTTTTTTAACATTTTACTTAATTAAAATAAATAAATAAAATTAAATACACGCGCGCGCGCGCACACACACACACACATAAAAATATATATATATATATATATNAATATATATATATATATATATATATATATATATATATATATATATATATATATATATATATATATAAGATTAGACCTAAAAGAAATATTTACACTAAATAGTATAGGATTTGTGGTGTGGTCAAAAATTAGGTGTTCACACTCATTAACTCATGCCTGGCTATTGCACCAATCATTTGATCAATGTTTGGCAATGGGAACGAGTTCTTTGGGCATACCTTATTTAAATCCTTATAGTCTACGCACATGCGAAATTTATTATTCTTCTTTGGAACTACTACAACTTTAGCTAGCAAGTCTGGATACTTTACCTCTCGGATTGAACCGATATCAAGTAGGCGAGTTACCTCTTCTTTGACGAATTTGTTTCTAGTCTCAGCAATAGAACGTTTTTCTGTCTTACTGGAGGAATGCTGGGATCCAAGCTTCGCTTGTGTATGGCCACTTTTAGTAGGATAATTGTCATATATGCATGCGACCATGCAAAACAAGTGACATTAAATTTAAGAAATTCAATAAATCCAGACCTTAGTTCGGGGTGCAGTCATGTCCCCAAGTGGAATTTCCTTTCCAAGAACTTTTCGAATAATTTGACTTGCTCAAGCTCTTCTACCGTGGATTTTGTTGTGTCCATCCCTTCTGGTACCTGGAAATACCTTGACACTTGATAAGATTCCGACGCCTCTTCCCTCTGGTCGGTTTCGCTTGACTTGGGAGCAGGCGCCGGTTCCTGTAATTTCTATGCTCATGCTCTTTCCCTTTGCTACTGGAGACCGAAATCGCATTCATCTCCCTGGCCGCCGGTTGGTCACCTCTTATTTATTTAATTCCCTTAGGAGTCGGGAATTTGAGCAACTGGTGATATATTGATGGCACAACCTTCAACTCGTGCAACCACGGTCTTCCCAGGATAATATTGTAGCCCGTATCGCCATCCACCACCTCAAAAAGGGTCGTCTTCATCACCACTTCAGCATTCGTGGGTAGCAGGATTTCTCCTCGGGTCATCACGCTCGTGAAGTTGAACCTGGTGAGAAGTTTTGTAGCCGGAATAATGCTTCTGGTGAGATTGGCTTGCTCCAATGCCATCCATTTTATGATGTTGGCCGAATTTCCTGGATCCACCGGAACACGTTTAATTTTAAAATTTAAGACATTTAAAGAGATTACTAATGCGTCGTTATGCGGTAGCAACAATCCATCTGCATCCTTCTCCGTCAAAGTGATATCGTCTTCAGGGATTTCCCGGAGCCTCTCGCTGTGGATTACTGACACCTTCATCTTTTTTTGCTTTCGAGAAGGTAACTCCGTTAAATTCGTTCCCCCCTGAAAGTCATGTTGATCGTTAGGCGCGGGAGATCTTCTACTACTTTTGAGGGCTCTGCATAGTCACGACTACGACCGTAATTGTTTTTAGCCCGATCACTTAAGAATTCCCTGAAATGACCATTTTCAGTAGTGTCACCACCTCTTCGCATAGATGCCGCCAGTCCCCAGTCCGGTGACCGTTCGTCCCTGGTATTCGCACCACAAATTAGGATCCATTTGGCTGTAGTTAGATCTTATTTGCTTCGGGAACCGTGCTTCTTTATTGTTCCTCATAGCCAACCCTAGCTCTACTACACTGACATTGAAGTTATATTATGAAAGTCTTGGGTAGGAAGAATCCCAAGAACCTGACATTTCCTTGTCCTGTAACGACCTGTTGTTCTGGCCGCGATCAATTCTTCTATCGGTGATGAACCTGTCCGCCGATCGAAAATCTCTGCATCGACCTTCGGCCCGTTCATAGGGCAAAATCGTCTCCTCGAAGATCGTAGATTTGTTTTGAAATCGTCTTTTGATTTCTTTTTATTCTTCTCCCGTTCCCGACCCTTCATTAACGTCGGAAAACCGAGCTGATCATCCTCAATCCTTTTCTTTGACTCATATCGGTTGTGAATATAAGTTGTCGCTTGGAACTCGAACAAGCTTTCTTTCAACTTCTAGGAAGCATCGAAACGTCTTGGATTCAAACCCTTTTGTGAATGCTTCAGCCGCCCATTCATCCTGAACGGCCGGGAGCGACATCCTTTCCTTTTGGAACCGGGTTACAAGTTTTCGTAGCCACTCGGACTCTCCTTATGCAATCCTGAATATATCTGCCTTTCGGGCCTGCACCTTTCTTGCCCTGACATGGGACTCACTGAAAGAATCCACAAGCATCTCGAAAGAGTCTATGGAATGCTCGGGTAAAAGTGAATACCACGTCATGGCTCCCTTCGTGAGAGTCTCTCCAAATTTCTTCAGCAAAACTGATTCAATCTCGTGGGGAGCTAAATTGTTCCCCTTCACCGCTGTTGTATAGGTGGTGATATGCTCCAAACGATCTGAAGTCCTATCATGTTTCGGCATGTTTGGCATTTTAAACTGCTTCAGGATCAGTATTGGTGTCGCGCTTGGTTTGTGAGTGTACTTCTTTGAGTTCAACCCTTTTAGCACTGGTGGTGCGCCCGGGAATCGGTCCATGCGGGTGTTCACTTCCGTCATAAACCGTATATGTTCGTTTTTGAAGGGATCGCTCTCGTTGTTGTGACCGGAACTGCTTCCTCCAGCCTATCGAAGCTGACCTCGCCCCTGGGGGTGTTGTTGTCGACCCTTTGTGTTGTTTGATTCACGGGAACAATGGGAGGAACTGGAGCTCATCCGTTTGCGTTATTGGAATCACCCGATAACGCCTGCTTCAGTTCTTTCATAACCTTATCATGCCGTGTGAGATGATCTAAAATGGCCTCTTGTTGCTCCTGCAACACCCTTACCCCTTCGACGACGTGCTTGTCTTCAGCATCATCAAGAGTCGCTTCTCAAACATGTCGCGGGTACCGCCTGTCGTGGACCGGAGTGGCCTCATTCCCTGCACTGCAGGTATCACTGATTGAATCCTCGTGCTGAGGCTAAGTTTCTTAGGCCTCAAGGTTGTGTGTGTTGTTAACAACATTATCTGTCATTTTCTATGATTTTTTTGCTACGAACAAATAATCAAACACGTTAGTAAAAAAGGGAAGGACCAACTTAATTACACAATTGTCTAAGCCCCAAGGTGGGCGCCAAGCTGTTTACCCGTAAAAAGGTAGAGTTGAATTTATATGTAGTTTATAGACAAGTGAATTAATTTGATCCTGAAATAATAGATGAATTAGATAAAAGTATGATACTTAGTCTTGAATGGAGATAAAATAACAGAAACAGTAATTCTGGGAGCAGGGCTTCCGGGCACAATAGCAATGATATCAGTAAAAAGAAGATAAAAATTACATTGGGCTTTGAATAGAATGCAGCGTATATTTGCCAGAAAATTCATGTTCTTTACAATGATAATAGAGTTCACTATTTACAGCTGCACCTAGGGAACAAAGTCCTAGGATCAAGCCCCTCTTTAATGTCAATTATGAGGGTCATTGAAGAATGTGTAACGGCAGGTAATGAATGCCATATTCCTTGTAACGGGTCGTGTACTTAATGCTTATGAGGATCCGATAGGTCATCTTATGTTTTAGAACCTAATTGTGCGCTTTAAAGCTTTAAATACCTCATTTTATCCCTCCTCGATTTACATGCGCAGTTCGGGCGTATTTCTGGAAAGCTTTTATGTTAAAAACTGAGAAAATATGAAAATTTTGCCTTAAAATCCATTTGACTTGACTTCGGTCCACATCTTGAGCAAACAGACCCGAAATAATGTTTTCACGGTCCCGTGGGTCCGTATCGTAATTTGGGACTTGAGCGTATGCCCGGGATCGAATTCGAAAGTCCCTAGCCCGAGTTATCGGATTTTGTTGAAATTTGAAAGTTAAAGGCTTAATGAATTTGAAATGTTTTACCAATGATTGACTTTTTGGTTATCAGGTCCGTATTTTGGTTTCGGAACCTGGTATAGGTCCAATACCATATTTATGACTTGCCCGTCGAATTTGGTGAGAAACGGAGTTGGTTTGATTTGATTCGGACGTCCAGTTGTGAAAATAGAAGTTTCAAAGTCTTCTTGAAAATTTCATTTGATTTGGTGTTCAATTTGTAGTTCTAGGTGTTATTTTGGCGATTTGATCGCGCGAGCAAGTTCGTATGATATTTTTAGACTTATGTGCACTTTTGGTTTAAAACCCCGAGGGCTCGGGTGAGTTTCTGTTAGGCTACGGAGGGAAATTTTGACTTAGAACACTGCTGGTGTGCTGCAGTCTTGTTGCAGGCCTCAGACCTTGCAATTGCGAGGTCAGGCTTCGCATTTGCGAGCACTGATGGATTCGCATTTGCGATCTACTCATCACATTTGCGAAGAGTGCTGGGGAGGCCAGAGTTCGCATTTGCAAACAATTCTTCACATTTGCGAAGTGGGACAAGGGGAGGCAGTGATTGGAAATGCGATCAATTGGTCGCGTTTGCGATGATAGCAGAAAATTGAAGAGCTTCGCATTTGCGATGGTTTCTTCTCATTTGCGGGGTTTGCAAGTCGCAAATGCGACATCTGCAACTGATTAAAATGGGACTTATACGGGATTTTCGGTTCATTCTTCAAATATTCAAACTTAGAAACCCTGGAGGCGATTTTCAAAGGACTCTTCTTCCCCAAATCATTGGTAAGTAATTCTAAACTAGTTTCTTTCAATCTTTCACTACTTTTCCTAAGATTTCAACCTAAAATCTAAAGTTTTCATGGTGGAAATTGGGGGTTTTAGGTAGGATTAGGGATTTTTGAAAACTAGGGATTTAGATCTCAAATTGAGGTCCGATTCCAAAACAAATTACATAATCGGGCTCGAGGGTAAATGGGTAATTGGGTTTTGGTCCAAATTTTGGGCTTGGACCAAGCGGGCCCGGTGTTGACTTTTATTGACTTTTTCAATAATGACCTAAATTGAATTCTTTGCAATCGTGGGTAGTTCCTAATGCTTAATTTGAATCGTTTGGTTGGTAATTTACTAGATTTTATTGGTTCGGAGGCTTGCTTTGAAAGGCAAAGCTGTGGTTGAGCTTTGAGTTTGGTCTTTGGAGCGAGGTAAGTATCATGGTTAACCTTGAATTTAGGGATTAGGACTCATATGTCAATTTGCTACATGTTTAGATTTTGGGTACAACGTATATGTGAGGTGACGAGTACTTATGCATTGTTGTCGGGTTAAAGCATGTAGGTGGGACTTGTTTCTTGCTATTATTGCTTCCTTTGATCATGTTATCCATGCTTAGAATAGTTAGTTGTTAAATTAATCGTTCTTATCGTGTTTATGGACTTTTGTGATAATTGAGTATTGATTTCAATTTGAGATTGGTATTGCGGAGCCGTTGTTGAAGTAAGGCTTGTACTTGTTGATCCTATCTCCCTGTTATTACTCGTTCATTGTTATGTGGTAAGGAAGAGTGATAATGCACGAAGGTTGATGCCGTATGTGAGTGTTGATGCACGAAGGGTGATGCCGTGCCATATTGTGAGTGTTAATGCACGAAGGGTGATGCCGTGCCATATTATGAGAGTTAATGCACGAAGGGTGATGCCGTGTCGTTTCTATTGATTTTTACAGTGAGTGAGAGTAAAAGCACGAAGGGTGATGTCGTGCAGTATCATTCTTTCATTGTGAGGTTGAGAGTAAAAGCACGAAGGGTGATGCCGTGCAATTTTCTTCATTGAGCTTAATTGTTTTTACTGGTTAAAGTCATATTGACTGTTCTGGTTATCATTCCGTTGTATCTCTCGTATTTTGTGTCCCCCTTAGCATGTCCCCTCCTGATATTACCTGTCTAGCTTTTATTTGTTGTTATATTGTACATATACTGTTAACTGCACATGTTTATTATGTAGGTGTCTTGTCATAGCCTAGTCACTACTTCGTCGAGGTTAGGCTCGACACTTACGAGTACATGGGGACGGATGTACTCATACTACACTCTGCACTTATTGTGCAGATTTTGGTACTGGCCCTAGCTGTCCATGAGTTGGAGCAGCGTGGATCTTCTTATTCGGAGACTCGAGGTAGATCTGTTGGCGTCCGCAGACCTTGAAGTCCCCTTCTATTTTCTCATTTCATTGTTTCTTTTCCTTCAAAACAGTTGTATTCTTTCAAACTTCATTTATAGTAAAAATTTAGAAGCTCGTGAGTTGTGACTCGAGATCCTCATTGTAGGAAATATTGGGCTTTTTATGTTATTCCGCACTTGATTTTATTTCATTTTGGTTTAATTGACTTCATCTATTGGAATTGAAAGAAATTGACTAAACGGTTCTCTAACGTTGGCTTGCCTAGCAAGTGAAATGTTAGGCGCCACCACGGTCCCGAAGGTGGGAATTCCCGGTTGTGGCAATGCTATAGAATATCCATCATTAAATGCTATCGGGTGGCAGGCATTTATTTCATCTTTGTGAGTATAATTCTATCCGGTAACAGACGGGATTGTTGCATTCGGATTCAACTATTTTCTATCGTTGGCTCCATGCGTCACTTCCTCATGCGATCATTTAATATGAACATAGTTTACCTTATACAGTCGATGGAGGGGGGGGGGGGGGTTAAAGAGAAATATTGTCAGGCTTCTTAACCTAACACTTTTTAAGAAGCGGTGTGCACACATGATACCTTAGGCGAATCCGACATTGAAACGGGAGAGGAAAATCATAAAGAGCTTTATAAGTGACGTAACATTGTATGCACGCTCTTGGGGTTAATGATGGCGTAGTCCAAGGGATGAATATGTAAGGTCTGTTAGGCAAAAGCGGACAATACTTACTGACTAATACAAGTTCAACAAACTCATATTAGCTTAGACTTTTATGCCAAAAATGTAAGTTACATCACGTAACAGTCTAACAGTTGAGTGAAATCTGGCTTGAGTGTCACACAAGAATTGTCATTTGGCTGCAGCCGGTATATGATTGTTATATATGACAAATACACACCGTATAAGCTGTAGCTAGTAGGAATATTTCACGTGTAAATGCATTTTTGAGTGATCTTGATTTCATAATGCAGATGTATCATTCCCTTGGACTTTTAGAAAATATAAAGGAATATAGGGACGAAATAATTAGGCTTTGATAGTGTAGTCACTATCCTTAAGGAATTTAAGTCTCCCAATTTCGTTGCTGCAGGGATTATGGCAGAATTCCTCCAGGATTTTACAAAGTCTCTGAAATTCGAGCATCAGCAATTAACTCGAATTTCCACTTGAACAAATTTGGTGAATTGAAGATAGCAGAAAAGAAGAAGATATTTTTTTGCTTTTCTGATGATTTTGTTTTGGAGAAGAAAAGGGTATTTATAAACCCTTTAGGTGTCTGTTAGGACTAACAGACTCAACATTTGCCAATAGGCACCTTTTAATACCAAAAGTCACCTCTTTTCAAACCCTTTAGGTGTCTGTTAGGACTAACAGACTCAACATTTGCCAATAGGCACCTTTTAAAACAAAAGTCTCCTCTTTTCAAATACTCCCATCAAAACACTAACTAATATAATAATCCCCCACTTAGTTAGTGATTGATGTTGTTTATAAGATTCATGCGTATAGTAGGTATCTTTCGATTTAAACCTACTATTTGTATAAACTATTCAAGACCTTGTCGAAATTGATGGTTAGATTAAGTTCTATTAAACCACAATTCCTATTTGACAAGACGAAAAAGCTTTATACACATAAATCGCACCAACTTCACAATTTGTTCACTGTGAGTTTTAGCACCCAATTATGGCCTTGTGCTACTTCCTGAATTCATAAACACTTATCAAGTTTTGTATCCCAAACTTTGATCGAAGCGGCACCACTTCTTGTGTTTACATAGGTGAAGATTTAACCAAATCCTTAACACGGACTTCTTTAGTTCCTAAACCAAACTCTGTTTCTTTACTAAGAGTATTTTTTTATACCCATCCTCCTTTTCTAGGTACTAATTTCCAATACCTGCTATCCGTCACAATTATAACTTGTTATTACCTTTTAAATCTTAATATTGTTGAACAATAAGAAAGGTAAGGTTCCCGTTACTAGTGACAAATTTAAATTATCTTAGACCTATAGCACTTGTTGTGCTTATTATCATATCCCTCGCGAGTCCTTTTGGTGAATGGGTCAGCAAGGTTGTCTTTAGACTTGATGTACACAACAGTAATAATTCCATCCGAAATTAATTGTCTTATGTACTCATGTCTTAAAGCAATATGTCTAGATTTTTCATTGTATATTTTGCTAAATGCCTTAGACATAGTTGCTTCACTATCACAGTGCAAGAGAACAGCTGGCATTGGTTGTGGCCACAACTTTATATCTAACAACAGATTTCTCAGCCATTCTGCTTCTCTTCCTGCAGCTGCTAAAGCAATAAACTCAGATTCCATTGTGGAATGAGTAATACACGTCTGTTTCTTAGAAGCCCACGAAATTGCTCCTTCACCTAAAGTGAATATCCACCCAGACGTTGACTTGTTATCACTAACACTAGTTATCCAACTAGCATCACAATATCCTTCTAACACTGAAGGAAATCTGTTATAATACAAGGCAAAAGTTTTTGTCTTTTTCAGATAACCAAGTACCCTCACTATACCTTTCCAGTGATCACCACTTGGATTATGAGTATACCTTGACAATTTACAAACCGCAAGGGCAATATCTGGCCTAGTACAATGCATAGTATACAGTAAACTACCAATTGCACTAGCATAGTCTAATTGACTAACAGATCTTCCGGGGTTCTCAACCATCTTACTAGAAGCATCAAACGGAGTATTAAATTCTTTAATACCCAAATGATTAAATTTGGAAAGAACCTTGTCAATATAATGAGACTGACATAAGGCAAAACCCCCACTATGTCTTTTAACTTTAACACCTAAGATAGTATCAACTTCTCCCAAATCTTTCATTTTAAATTGAGAAGTTAAATACTTCTTAGTTTCATTTATGCCTTGCATGTTAGTTCCTATGATTAGCATGTCATCAACATAAAGACATACTATCACTCCATAGTCCTTTGTGAATTTGGAATAAATGCATTTATCTGCTCCGTTATGTTTAAAACCATTTGATAATATAACACTATCAAATTTTTCATGCCATTGTTTTGGAGCTTGTTTTAATCCATACAAGGACTTAACTAATTTACAAACTTTCTTCTCATTTCCAGGAAGCACAAACCCTTCGGGTTGCTCCATATAAACTTCTTCATCAAGATCACCATTTAAGAATGCCGTCTTAACATCCATTTGATGGACATTTAGATTATATATTGATGCCAAAGCAAATAATACTCTTATTGAGGTAATCCTGGCCACAGGAGCATATGTGTCAAAATAATCTACTCCTGCCTTTTGTCTAAATTCCTTGGCTACTAGTCTAGCTTTAAATGTTTGTAGAGAACCATCAGTATTGTATTTTCTTCTAAAAACCCATTTACACCCAATAGGTTTAGTATTAGAAGGTAAATCTGCCAATACCCATGTACCATTTGACAAAAGAGAATCCATTTCATCATTTACAGCTTCTTTCCAGAAAGAAGAATCCCGCGAAGCCATAGCCTCACTATAGGTTTTAGGATCCTCTTCTAAATTTAAAATAATGGGTATTTTATTTAATACTTCATCTCTACTTCCTTCTACCAAAAATACTAGTGCTTGAGAAGAAATAAAATCAGAAACTATATTTTTTTCTTTTCTAACTCTTTGACTTTTTCTTGGTTCTACAGGAGATTCAATTGCCTTTCTTTTATTGTTAGAAGAAGAACTAGGTTCTGCACAATTTTCTTGAGTTACTGCATTATTACCAATG
>NW_017674863.1:0-19087 GCF_001879085.1 Nicotiana attenuata | reverse complement strand
GTGTATATATATATATATATATATATATATATATATATATATATATATATATATATACACTCACTCACACAAATACAAATCTATTCATATATACATGCCATTCAATTATTTGAACCCACTTACTGTTAAATCCTGAATGAAAATATGCTGATTATAGAAACAAGTATAAATTGCGTAGAATATTTGATAGTAGTAATGCTTAACATTATAACATTTTGAAGCAACTTTAATCCTCTTTCCTCTTCAAGTTCTTTTTCCTTTTTTAGAAGAAGGAAATGACCGAGGGTATATCGGAGACAGTCTCTCTGCCCTTCTAGGATAGAGATAAGATTGCGTACGTCCCACCCTCCCTAGACTTCACTTGTGAGATTACACTGGGTTGTTATTGTTGTTGTTGGAAGAAAGAAACGATTTTTCTAGTTAGTTACGTTGAATATTATGAGGGAAAAGGAAGAGATCAAAAAGAGAATTAACCCAGTAGAAGTTTATTGTATTGCTAGATTCATCTCATGTGAATTAATGGGAGATGGCATATTTTGTTAGGGAGGTAAACGTATTCAGCTTTTGAAGTAGGCATATTTTATTAGGGATGTAATAAAACAATAATTCTCACAATGTTAGGTGTAACTAAGAAGAGTTGCGTGTAGGTAAACCTTACTCCTATCACGTGAAGATATATAGAGAGATATATATAAAATACATGTTCAAATTAATTCATTGCCTCTAATCATTGTTGAAGTCGAACAAACAATGTATTTAATACTTGTTATTTATGTGGTTGTTGAAGAGGTCGTTTATTTGATGAAAAAGAAGTGTGTTCCAATACCTAGGGCGTTAACCAATTGCATGAAAATAGAGTAAGCTTTTGGTAGGTCTGTTTCATATATTATTTTGCTCTAATCTTCTGGAAACAAAACCAAAGTGGTCGGCGACCCAAGAGTTTAACCTCTATACGTTATACACTGAACTTCTTTTAAACTATAAGGTTATCTAAAAATAAATACGTACACACCAATAACTCATAAATTAAAAGTAGCATCTGTTACTTGAAATTAAGATACGACATGTACCTATTACAACAAGTTAAAGTATATTGATAGGATATTAAATCTTTTTTATGTCGTATAATTTATATCCGCGATTGATAAATACATTTAGGGGTGGCAAACGGGTAGGTACGTTTGGATATATACGGGTCAAAAACGGATAATACAAAACAGATAAATAATCCGTCCCGACCATATTTAATACGAATAAAAAATAGGTTAACCGAATATAAATATCTATATTATCCATGACTTCTGGAATATGATCGCTTTTGGGAGAATTCCAAGTCTCCCAAACTTGAGAAACTCCCAATTTGAGTCTTTGCAAATGCAAAAGTTAAACCCATTGGTTATCCATTTTAAGTGGGGTGTTACTGATTTTAGCCCGCGCCAGAAACTATTTACATTCGATAGCCGAAAAAGTGTATAAAATTTGTATAATTTTTGTATATAACATACTGTTAACTATCTGTATTGCTGTAAGTAAATAAAACTGTAATCTTTCTGAAAAGTAAAACAGAAAGTTAGTAGAAACAATTCTGAAAAATAATATTCGAACTTCAAAATAATTTTTGAAACGTTGAAGGAACAAATCGAGCCCACTGAATACACAGTGTGTCCTTAAGGAAATTATTCCCCTCAAATACCCGAGGTTATGGAATATATCCTCCCAGGATAGAACGATTTAACTCACCGGAGTGTTGGTACCAAAAACGCCGATGATCAGCGAACCACTCGATGACAGCAAAACACACTGGAATATTTTGTGCAGAAGAAGAAGAAGAAGATTCAGAAAATTTCGTAAGTAAATATTCTGGGATTTTAAGGTCTATTTATAGCCAACTTGGTGATGTTTTTGAAGAGGTTTGCAACCTTTCAGAATAGTCATGACTGTTGGAACAGGTCTGACCCTCTGAAGAGGTTTGCAACCTTTCAGAACAGTCATGGCTGTTGGAACAGGTGTGACCCTCTGAAGAGGTTTGCAACCTTTCAGAACAGTCATGGTTGTTGGAAATTTTTGCGGGAAATTTAAAACGAATTTAAATTAATCCGGGAAAGAAAAACGGGCTAGACCGGACCGGGTCGCGGGTCACCCCTCCATTTCTTTTCCCACCATTTTCCATTCACACCTCTTTTGTTATTATTTATTAATTAACAAACCCAACACATACAGAATGTGTGTGTGTGTGTCATTTTGAGAGCCGCTATACAATGTTATTAAAGTGGATAATATGGATCGTATCCCTATTACACTAATTTTTTAAAAGTTTATTATTCAACTCATTTTTAAATAAATAATATGAATGGATAACTGTTTTTATTGGATTTGCCACCACTAAGTGCATTGAAGTGTCGCAGAACGTGAATTAAATGGTTTGTACGTCGCTTCTTTACATGATTCATTTTGTTAAGGCCAAATATTAGGAAAAAAAGACACGATCGAAGATCATCTATTGGCCCACCACTGTCAATTCATGACTTTTGTGTTAAATATTTAGAATTTCTAAAACAATTCCTGTTTTTTCTTCCATATGCAATCTCTCACAAAGAATTGTCTCTTAAATAGGACCAAGTACGTCTAACTTAAGACATACCTAAACCATAATGATGGAGAAATACTAAGCAACAAAGCATCACATCTATCGTCATTTGTACTAACATTTTAATTGATAATTACATTGATTGTAACATTGCTAGCTTTGTCTGTTACTTTCTCGAACTTGACTAAATACCAATTAGAAAGAGAAAGACGTAGTTTGCTGTTTTGTGAATAGCATACACACCTATACGTAGTCTGACTACAAGGGGCACGATTTTGGTGACATTTATAATTTTTGAGAAGTCGCTGGTGGGAGATCGCGTAGATGGAAACTGATTTTTGACCGTTTGTAATAATACCATCAAAAAAACCCTATTGTTTTATTGAACAATTCCTGGGGAAACCGCAGGCACTGTCCTTCAGGCTTCAGGTGTGCATTGGGTAACCTAATTACTGTGCAATAATTCACAAACTATACAGGAGATGTAAACTGCACTAGGTAAGCCCGATACAACGAAATCTGACTGAAGAAGCTGCTGGTGAAGGGATCAATCCCAAATTTCCCACGTGGAAAACCACTCATCCAACCTTTGCGGGCAAAAACCCCCTATTGTTAATAAGCGAAAATGGAAGAGAAATGAAAAGAAAAAAACTGTTTCTTTGAAGAGAAAAAGAGTGAGGGAAAAATGACTCCTCACCAATTCAAGAAACATCCGATTGCTTAGATACATCCTGGTAAAATGGGGAGAAGTGCATAAATACCCGATTTTGAGAATATTATTTAAGTTGTACCTTTAATTTAAATTTTTTTAAAGAAAATTTCCCACTTGAGACATAATTTTAGACGCATGAGACTGAAGTTGAAAAATTCGCGTTTGAAGTTACTTCAGATATAACGAGTCTGAGGTTAGCCTTGGCAAAGTCCAACTTCAGATAAAAATGTCTGAAGTTCGGCATATTATTTGTGCAAGCAAACTTTACACATTTTGCCTCAAGTTTGGTCCGACAATCCCAAACTTCAGATATTTTTATTTGAAATTTGATATGGCAATCCCATACTTCGGACATTTTTATTTGAAATTTGGCCTGACAGTGCCCAACATCATTCAAAAATATCTGAAGTGAGACCTGAACATTTTCATGTGAAGTTTGGCTTGCTTCACCTATTTTCATTTCACATTTTTCAACCAAAACACTACTCTACACGAACTATTTGTATGGTCAAAATCTGATTAAGGGGACCTCGCCCGAGAGAGGGCAATCAAGAGTCAATTAGTCCGAGGTCATGCTTAAGAAGTAACATTTGGCGAGCCGAGCAGCTAAGGTCGAGGTCGAGCACTCAGATCGGCCAAAACGGCTAGTTTAGCAATAAGATTTTTTGAAGGAATATTCTCTGCACTTGTACTTTCAGTAGGTAAGGGATATGTCTCATATAAGTGGGAATAGAGAGAGAAGGAAAGGGGTATGCAATATTCTATATGATAAGCTCTCTCTAGAAAAGCTGACTCTAAAATAACTACAAACATCATCTTTACAAAAGATTCGATTTGTTGTTTGTCCAAACCTTCTCACATCAGATCCGAGAAAGTTTTCTATATTCCCACGTTTGATTGCCTTACATCGTTGTCAGAGAGAGAATCTTCCACCTCATTGAATATTTGGATGAATCATTCTCTCTATTTACATTTAATGTCATTCATTATATTTATTGCTTGTGATTATCCTCTCATCTATTCATAACAATAATATTAAACACCCCATTGGTAATCAATAGCCCTGAATGCGGTTTTTTATATTATTGATACTCCCTTCGGTCTACAATAAGTGACCAATTTGCTTTTGGCACGCCCATTAAGAAAATACTAAATTCTATACAAAAATACCTAGTATGATTAAACTACCCTTAATTAAATATTTAATGTAAGGAGTAAGAAAACTTTTTAGGGGATATGTACATAAGGGTAATTTTGTAAAAACAAATTGAATTCTTTCTTGATTATATAAATGGACACTTATTTTGGACCAAAATAAAAAAGTAAATTGGTCACTTATTGTGAACCGGAGGGAGTATCCATCAATCTTGGATCTAGGATTTATTATACTTAACTAGAATTTACCCATTATCATTTATTTAATTAGTTCAACAAAAAGGTTTCACACTTTTTGGTCAACAATTTGGCGCGGTCTGTGGGGACTTTCTAGTTAAAATTTTAGTTTCTTCTAGATCTAAAAAAAAAGGGGCGCACAAAACTTTGCAAAATCTCGTATTTCCTTGTTTGCACAAATCTGACATGGCAGGCAACGGAGGGGAAAAGATAAAGGCGATAGCCAATCTCACCGCTAATCTCCTCAACACCATTAACGAAGTAAATGAAGCGGAGGGTGAAGACATAACACCAAACACCTCTCTCAGGCGAAATAGCTCGCCTCCACCTCCCGACAGTGTCACGACCTCGCACGGAAAGGGTGCCTCTACATCCACGACAGAAGAAGCACCACCAGCAGTGAAAAAGTTACTTGAGGTGTGGTTGACAAGTACACTAACCGGCTTCCTCGAAAAGTCTGCTCGGAGAACGAATAAGGAAGAAAGAAGAGCTTGTGTCGCATCAGCAGCTGACGAACAGTACGCTCCCCTCGCATCAGGTATTACTCACAATGTTAGTGATGCAGGTAATGACACCCTCACAGCCATTTTGAGGAAAATGGAGGAGATGGAGAACGAGAACGAAATGCTCCGTAGCTAAATTAAAGAGCACCAAGAAAGGGTAGACGAAATACCATACTGCTGCCAAAAAGAGACGCCGGTCGGTTTGTCGAGCA
The DNA here is from genome assembly GCF_001879085.1 of Nicotiana attenuata. NCBI lineage: Eukaryota > Viridiplantae > Streptophyta > Magnoliopsida > Solanales > Solanaceae > Nicotiana > Nicotiana attenuata. The sequence goes on along the minus strand of NW_017674863.1, from coordinate 13,681 downwards.
CCCATATAGCGACAAGGCTGCACCACACGCCATACCAAAAACTTTCAAAATGCCACCATACTTGAAAATATATGACGGCACGACGGACCCGGAGGATCATGTGACCCACTATGTCACTGCAGTGAAAGGCAACGACCTCGCAAAGGAACAAGTATCATCCATATTGCTGAAGAAGTTTGGAGAGACCCTAACCGGCGGAGCCCTGACTTGGTACTCACAGTTACCTGCGCACTCCATAGAAACGTTTGAGGAAATGGCTGACAAGTTCGTCACCGCCTATGCCGGGGACAAAAAGCAGAGGCGAGGGTGAACGATATATTCGCCATTAAGCGATCTCCTGGCGAAGGGCTCAGGGACTTCCTCGCCCGATTCAACCGCGTAAGAATGACCCTTCCGAATGTTTCTGAAGGAATGGCGGTAGCCGCTTTCCAGAGTGGGCTAAGTAGAAGTGGGTCGCGGGCGACCAAAAAATTGCTGAGCTGACTCATGAAATACCCTCCAACCACTTGGGACGAGATACACAACGCCTACTGTGCCGAGGTAAAAGCCGACGAGGATGATCTCACGGACCTACCCAACGTCTGACCTCAGTCCAAATGGAGTCTAGGAAAGACCGAAGAAATGACAGCGGGAGGAATCTAGCAGGATCCCGACCTAATCGAGAAAGACATCAGCCTTATGTTAGAAGCACCCTCGTGCCGCCTCCACGTCACGATGAAGGTCCGTCCAGGCTGCGAACGGGAATTCACCGAAATGAAAGAGGTATGCCCCCCCTTATTATAAACTCACAATATTTGTGTTTCCCCCTCAAAAATAGTCTACGCACTGGAGAAGCTTGGCCCAAAAATAAAATGGCCGCAGAAGATGAAATCCGTCCCGAGCACCAGAAAGTCAAATGCCCTATGCGAATTCCATTAGAAACAGGGTCATAAAACTGAGGAATGTATCGCCCTTAGATAGGAGATCGTGAACATGATTCACCAAGGGTACCTGAAAGAGCTGATGAGCGATCGTTGGAAGGCCAAGTTCGCCCGATGGCGTGAACAACACTAGGGACCGCCCAAACCACCATCCCTAGTTCGGACCATTCAAATGATCATTGGAGGAGGCGATGATGCATCTATCAACAACGTGAATTTCACCACCACCCACATACTCAAGCGGTCAATCGCCCACGAACAGTATGACGAACTAGAAGAAAGTATCATCTTCGATAAGTCAGATACCCACGGTTTGGCCCTCACTATGACGCCCTTGTCATTACTGTACGTGTTTTTGATAATGATGCAAGATGTATTATGGTCGATGATGGAAGCAGCGCGTGCATCATCCATCCTCGAGTTCTCACCTAAATGAAGCTCGAGAACAAGATAGTGCCACGTTCCATCACGCTAATAGATTTTTACAATGCAGTTGAGCGGATATCTGGAGAAATCACACTACCCATCCTGGCCGGCAGCATCACTTTGGAGACCACGTTCCACATCATGGATCAGGATACGGCATACAATGCCATCATAGGCCGACCGTGGATACACGCCATGAAAGCCGTCCCCTCCAGTTTGTACCAAGTCATTAAATTTCCCACCCCCTGGGGAATATTCCGCATACGGGGAGAGCAACGCACGGCCCGAGAATGCTATCGCATCGCCCAATACTGCACATACACCCAACAATTAAAAGGAAAGGCCGAGGAAGCATAGCAATTAACAAAGTCGGGGTCAGACAACGACGAAAGGAGAGACGTCATCAGAGACCCTTAAATCATAGAAGCTGCAGGGTCAAGCGTAGAGGACCTCGACCCCGTCCAATTAGATGACGACGACCACATCAAGAAAGCTTTCATCGGCCATAAGCTCCAAGATCAAGGTGAATTTTGACGAATTCTTAAAAAGTAACGTAGACCTATTTTCTTTTTCCCATGCAGACATGCCAGGTATCCCGAAAGAGATATCAACTCACAAGTTGAACGTCGACCCATTTTACCCGCCAGTAAGGTAGATTGGGCGAAATTTCAACTTTGCAATAAATGACGCGGTTCGCGAGGAAGTCGAAAAGTTGTTAGTGAACGGTTCTACCAGAAAATTGAAGTACCCTCAGTGGGTTGCCAATGTGGCCATGGTGAAAAAGAAAAATGGTAAGTGGCGAATGTGCGTAGACTTCACAGATCTGAACAAAGCATACGCAAAAGACTCGCTTCTGCTGCCCCACATCAACAAACTCATCGACGCTACAGTCGGACACGAAATGTTGAGCTTCTTAGAAGCCTACTCGGGCTACAACCAAATCCTTATGGAGGAGGAAGACCAGGAAAAAACCAACTTCATCACCCACCAAGGGACATACTGCTACACGGTGATGCCGTTTGGATTAAAAAATGCGGGGGCAACATACTAGGGACTGGTGACCGAAATGTTCAAAGATCAACTCGGCAAGACCATGGAAGTATACATAGATGACATGTTGGTCAAGTCAAAAAGAAAGGAAGACCATATTGACCACCTGAGTGAAGCCTTCGACATACTCAAATGGTACGGCATGAAATTAAACCCCTAAAATTATGCTTTTGGAATGACGTATGGAAAATTCCATGGATTTTTGCTATCTCAACGAGGCATCGAGGTTAATCCCGACCAAATCAAGGCCATAGAAGGAATCCCAGAAAATCTAACCAGCAAAAAGCAAGTGCAGAAGCTGACCGGCAGGATAGCCGCCCTCTCAAGATTCATCCCGCGGTCCTCCGATAGGTGCCACAGATTCTTTGGTGTACTCAAATAAGATAACAGACTCCAATGAATTCCGAGTGCGCCAATGCCTTAAAAAAACTAAAGGCCTGCCTGTCTTCGCCACCGTTGCTCGCTAAGGCAGAACCCGGAGAGCACCTCCTCGTCTACTTGACCTTGTCCGATGTCACAGTAAGTGCACTCCTGGTACGAGAGAATAAAGGTACGCAATCTCCAATCTATTACATTAGAAAAACTTTGGTCGACACTGAAACGAGGTATCCCCGCCTCGAGAAGTTAGCTCTGGCCCTGGTTATAGCTTCACGAAAGCTTAGACCTTATTTCTAGTGCCACCCTATCTCGGTGGTCATGACTTTCCCTTTAAGGAGTATCCTGCACAAACCCGAATTATCGGGAAGATTGGCCAAGTGGACCATAGAGCTGAGCGAGCATGAGATAACCTATCAGCCACGAACAGCGATAAAGTCGCAAGTTCTTGTCGACTTCATCGCCGACTTTAGTGCGGATATAATGTCCGAAGTCGAAAGGAAACTACCAGTACTTCCACCTAAATACATGACCAATGGGTTTTGTATACCGATGGCGCTTCTAACGTATCAGGATCTAGATTGGGACTCGTACTCGAGGTCCCAACAGGAAAAACGGTTCGCTAGTCCATACGATGCCCCGACATGACTAACAACGAGGCCGAGTATGAGGGTGATTGCAAGGTTAAAGTTGGCACTCACGTACGGAGCACGGCAAGTCATCCTTCGATGCGAATCACAACTCGTCGTCAACCAAGACTTCCCAAATTAAGGAGCAATGGCTACAGAAATACCAGGCCGAAATTTGCAATCTACTACCCGAGTTCGACGAATGACAGCTCGACCAAATACCCCGAGCGCAGAACAACGAAGCGGATAGCCTCGCCAAATTGGTAGCTGCCACCAAAAGCATAACTAGAGAGGGGGACGTGGTCACTCTCCTACATTCATTAATAGATCAATTCAAGGTACGATTTATAAACCTGACTTGGGACTGGCGCAATCTTATTATCTTATACTTGTAGGACGGAGTGCTCCCACCCGATAAAAAAGAAGCCAAGAAGCTTCGAATGCAGGCGGCCAGGTACAACATTGTCGATAATGACCTGTACAAAAAAATGTTTGGTGGTTCCCTAGCAAAGTGCTTAGGACCAAATCAAACACTGCGCGTCCTCGAAGAATTACACGAAGGCCACTGCAAAGCTCACACCGGCGACTAAGCTCTTGTCAGATGCCTCATACAAACAAGCTACTATTGGCCCACGATGAAAAAGGAGGTCGCCGACTTCGTCAAAAGGTGCGAGCAATACCAAAAATACGCCCACATGATTCACCAAGAGGGCGATCACCTTCATTCAGTCACCTCGCCCTGGCCTTTTATCAAATGGGGAATGGACATCGTCGGACCCCTCCCAGTGGGACGAGGTTATGTACGCTTTTTTTAGTTTTAACTAACTATTTATCCAAGTGGGTAGAAGCAGGTGCATTCGCCCAAATACGCGAGCAAGAAGTAATCACATTACAAACATCATCTGCCGCTTCGGCATCCCCAAAGATATCAGTTGCGACAACGGCCCATAGTTCATAGGAAAAAAAACCGTCGAGTTCTTCGAAAAATGGCACGTCAAAAGGATACTCTCCACGCCATATCACCCCTCAGGCAACGGTCAGGCGGAATCCTCCAACAAAACAATATTGAACATCATGAAAAATAAGCTCGAGAATGCCAAGGAACTATGGCCTGAACTACTGCCGGAAGTGCTTTGGGCATACCGCACTACGCCAAAAACAAGCACAAAAGAAACGCCATATTCAATAGTCTATGGGACCGTTGCACTAATACCGGTCGAAGTAGGTGAACCAAGCCTAAGGTATTCAAATGAGAGTTGGCCAAGCAACGATGAAAGTAGAAGGCAAGACCTCGGCGAGGCCGAAGAGCAGAGAGACATAGCCTACATAAGAATGATAGCTCAAAAACAACAGGCAGAGTGGTACTACAACAAAAAAGCCAAGATCAAGCCACTCAAAGCTGGGGACTATGTACTCAAAGCCAAACACAAACAAGCAAAGACCCACGAGAAGGAAAACTAGGAACCAATTGGGACGGCCCATACAAAATCATGGCAACGGTAAGCAAAGGGTCGTTCCAGCTAGAAACAATGGAGGGAAAACTACTGCCAAACAATTGGAACATCGCCCACCTCAAATACTTCAACTTCTGACGATAGATGTCTCCCAAGTCGTACTTTTTTTTTCCCTTATCCGAGTTTTGTCCCAGTTGGGTTTTCTCGGGGAGGTTATTAACGAGGCGACGAAGAGAACGTCTCGAAGTTAAGTATAAGTTCATCGCTCGACCTCTCAACTACTTTTCCAGGTCGACCAATGAAGGGACTAGATAGACTGGGACTTCTCCAATGTATGGAACGTCTCCAATGAATGAATAAACAAACGAAATACGCACACACAAGTTTTTAATCTCTACCAAGTTCATACATTACGCCAAACTAAGAGTCAACATTCGATCTCGCTTGAATTAACTCATAGTCGACCTCGTTCGAACTAACTAAGAGTCAAACATTCGATCTCGCTCGAAACGACTCATATTCGACCTCGTTCGAGTCAGTTAAGAGACATTCAACCTCGCTCGAATCGACTCACATTCAACCTCGCTCGAATCAACTCATATTCGACCTCGTTCGAATCACTTAAGGGCCAACATTTGACCTTTCTCGAATCGACTCACATTCGACCTCGCTCGAATTGACTCACATTCCACCTCGGTCGAACCACTTGAGTAAACATTCGACCTCGCTCGAATCGACTCACATTCGACCTTGTTCAAACCACTTAAGTCAACATTCAACCTCGCTCGAATTGACTCATTTGACTTCGCTCAAAACGACTCAAAATCGACTTCGTTCGAATTTATTAACATTCGACCTTGTTCGAATCAATTAGCATTCAACTACGCTCGAATTATTTAACATTCGACTTCGTTCGAATTTATTAACATTCGACCTCGTTCGAATCAACTAGCGTTCAACTTCGCTCGAATTAATTAACATTTGACCTCGTTCGAATCAACTAAGAGTCGAGAACTCTTACAAAGGAAAACATTCGAAGTAAAGCGAAAAGAGCCAAGAACATATAGCAAAAATTCAGTCATTCCATTCCAAAAAATAAAGTATCTTACAAAGGGCCAGAAAGACGCCCCCACAAAAAAAGGAAGAAGAAAAAATTAAGAAAAGGGACTAAAACTAAGTACACAAGTATCACACTACATCATCTCCGCCCGCGCCATCGCCACCTTCACCGCCCGGCCCAACAACACCATCTCCTTAATCGCCCACGCCATCAGCATACTCATCGTCGTACCAAGCATTAGATGCAAGCCTGTCCAAGTTCTCTATGTCATCATCGTTTCCCAGCGTGGCGGGGTCATAACCACAGGCAAGCCTGGCATCACGTGCTTTAATGCGGGCATATTAGAAGTCGGCCTCAGGAACCTTCCCCTCCGTTCCTATATATGTCCAGCTTTTCCTCATGATGGATCCACATCTCATATAAATCACGAGGAACATCGAGGAAAGCGGAAGCATGAGAGGAAGAAGGTCGAGCCAACAGTCGTTCCTTCTCAGCCTTATGGGCGGCGACTTTCTCACTGAGGCTCGAAACATTTTTCTCAGGCCCACCAATTCGCTCATCAAGCCACGCCTCCCTTAGCGCGTCCATTTCCGCATCAGTTGCACATTCAGACCTAAGGACGCGGACAGAGCTCTCTAATGCCGCCGCCTTTGCCAAAGCTGCTACCCGAGCCTCCTCGGACCTCACCAACTTTGCCACTTTCTCAATCAACTCACCACTCAGGCCGGCAACTCTAATTGAGCTTTGCTCGAGCTCAGCCCGCAGGGTCGCCACTTGCGCTTGAAGGTCGACACACTCTGCCATGACCCCCTTGCTCACTCGAGCTTGTCGTCCTTGGCCCTGAGCAACCCCTCGAGCTCACTGCATCTACCAATAGTTCGCACCAGGTCCTCGTCCTTCTGGTGTAACTCCTCCCTAAGAGATTGGAGGTTACCACCTGCTCTAAACCGTGCACGCATCTCACGGTACTTGTCACGATAACGGACGTACTTTGAAACCATCTTCTGAAAAACAACCTTCCGCCTCTCTTCGCGGCGGGAACTCTCGATCTCCAAAATGAAAGTCTAAAAAAAAGAGAAGAAGAAGAAAATTAGTAAAGATAGAAAGAGGAAAAAGACGCGAATTGCTGGAATGATGAAAGAAACTCACCCTCAGAGCCATCCCGAATATCCCTAGTGACAGGTCGGAATCCCAGAGCGCCTGAAGAGTCCTGTTTTTGGCGGCAGAGCAAAGAGGGGCAAAGGAAGGGACCATGCTCACCGTATCCTCCAACAAATCACAGTCCAAAGGGATTTCGATCGAGCGAGAGGATCCATCCGTTCTCACCCCCACCCGAGTAAGCCTTTCGTCGAATATCCTGGCTTCCTCAAGGTCGGCATCAGAGCCGGATTCGTCATCATCTACGATCACTCTCTTCGACCTCTCTTCAGTTGAAGAAGGAACGTTGGCCTGCCCTGACGTTGACGGATCACTTTTCGGAATGATCACAGCCGCCTCTGGTCGCTCCCTTTCTTCCACAATGGTGTTCTCCACGTCCGAAGGAGGCACGGTGTCTAGTTAGCTCGGCTCCTCTTCGACCACTCTTCCACTAACCTCTATCCTTCGCCTTTTCAGCGGAGCCTCTTCGTCTTCGCCCTGGTCTGGCTCATCGACCAAGTGAAACACTATAGAAGTCGGAATCTCCGCTAGTGGGGCAACAGCGTCCGAGGAGTAACAACGATCTGAGCAGGCTCACTTGCAACAACAGCGAGTATGGGCCCGGCAGAAATAGAAGGAGCCCTCGCCATCCTTGAATCCCTCCGACCTACCAACGAAGAGAGACAATTAAGAAAAGAAGGAAAGAAACAAAACAAAGGTAAAAAATTTCTAATATTAAAGCAAGGTGACTCACCAACCGCAGGCCTGCGTCCAAACCGCTCATTAAACTGTGACCACTCACGAATCCCCACCGTGTGAGGCAAAATCTGACTCACCCAGTCGCGAATGTCGACGACTAGCGAAGGAGGGTCCCTTTCGGCTGCAAAAAGAGTAAAGGAGAACGATCAGATCACCAAAAAGAAACAATAAAGTCATTTGGGAGAAAACACTTACGAGCAAAGTTCCACTCCTTGGGGAACCCGCTGGGGTTCGATACCACGTGTTCCGTCCTTACGTAGAAGAAATTGGCCCAAAAAAGGCGATTAGTTTTATCGTCCATCTTCACCACCAATCCCTTGGTCCCACGGTGGCGCGGGTATATCATTGTGCCCCTATGAAAAATTGGGGCGAAGAGGTGAAGCAGATGGCGGAGAGAAATACCACGGTTGGCCAGCTCCGCGTACTTGGTAAGCATAAGGAAAAGCTTGTATATGTACGGGGAGAGATGAGCCGGTCACACACCGTAATAACGGCAAAATCCTCCGCCAAGGAAGAAAGAGGAAGTGTATAGCCGACAACGAACGAGTACGCGTAAAATGCACAGTACCCTGGGCGATGTACCTGCACTACATCGCTACCAGCAGGGATAAGTTCAACTTGGGCCGGGATTCGCCATTTAGCCCTAAATGCAACGAGCACCGCCGCATCCATCTCAGAACCAACGGTTCAGGATCGCCCTCAGGTGGGTTCTTGAAGTCTAAACAGGCCTTCCCCGAACGTGGAATTATCTCATCCACGGTGGGCAAATTCTCATCCTCCACCATAGTTGTTCCTTCTTCATGAGAAGGTATGTCCACAGCCGACGCTACGGGATCGGAGGCTCCCTCAAGATTAAACAGGGCACTAGCCATTTTTCTGATTGTGTATGAAAAGGAAATGCAAAGGTGAAAAAGATGACAATGGCGCTAAAGGGAGGAAGAAAACACAGCTGCGGGAAATTTAAAGAAGGGAAGGTTTGGGGTTTTAAAAATCTTAAGAAATGCAACAACTCAAGTAAGAAATGCCCATCCTTATTTATAAGAATATGGTCACCCTGATCAGAAAAGCCCAAACGCCGCCTCATTAGTTTTGAAACGGAAGAAGCACGGAAAACGACGTAACATATTGGGAACATGTGCCATAATGACACATGGGGAAATGACGTCATTTCAAACTGACGTAACGGTCAGATGTGGCTCTTGAAGTGCCACGTCATCAACCTCTCCATAAAAGGGTCACACCTCAGCCAACGTGCTCAAATTTCTCAAAATTGCAACTAGCAAAGTCCGCCCATCGAGCTCATCCAAAGACAACCCCGACAGGCGGAGGGACTAACTGTATGGGTCAAAATCTGATCAAGGGAAGCTCGCCCGAGAGAGGGCAATCAAGAGTCAATTAGTCCGAGGTCATGCTTAAGAAGTAACATTGGCGAGGCGAGCAGCTAAGGTCGAGGTCGAGCACTCAGATCGGCCAAAACGGCTAGTTTAGCAATAAGATATTTTGAAGGAATATTCTACAGAATATTCTCTGCACTTGTACTTTCAGTAGGTAAGGGATATGTCCCATATAATTAGGAATAGAGAGAGAAGGAAAGGGGTATGCAATATTCTATACGATAAACTCTCTCTAGAAAAGTTGACTCTAAAATAACTACAAACATCATCTTTACAAAAGATTCGATTTGTTGTTTGTCCAAAACTTTCTCACATCAGATCCAAGAAAGTTTTCTATATTCTCACATTTCATTGCCTTACATCGTTGTGAGAGAGAGAATCTCCCACCTCATTGAATATTTGGGTTTGAATATTTGGGTGAATCATTCTCTCTATTTACATTTGATGTCATTCATTGTATTTATTGCTTATCATTATCTCCTCATTCATTCATAACAATATCATTGAACACCCACTTGGTATTCAATAGCCCTAAATGCAATTTTTTATAATATTGATATCCATCAATCTTGGATCTAGGATTTATTATACTTAACTAGAATTTAGCCATTATCATTTATTTAATAAGTTTAACAAAAAGGTTTAACACTTTTTGGTCAAACACTATTTGCAAAACTCAAACACAAAAGAAATGGCTTTGCTTTGCCGTTTGTTTGTACAAGACTATTATAATCCATCGTATATTTCATATTCCATTGAGCACTGAAACAACTCGAGCGTGCAAATATCCAATTTATTAACAAGTGAAAAGACGATAAAAGTCTTCAAGTATATTCTCTAGAATCATGTATCAGACATTCTTTCTGGAGAAGTGTATATGACCAACAGGAAAGAGCAAAAATCATGTGGCAAATGCTATTAAAAATTAGAATTTAGCTATAGTTGAAGAAGAAGAAGAAGAAGAAGAAGAAAATGGGAAGGAGCCATACTTTTACCTGACGTTCTCCAATATTGAAGACAAGCTAAATAATTCAGAAAATTTAGATATAAGAAAGATGTAAACTGGGCGCCCCATTAAATTTTTACGGTAAAATGACCCAAAATTAAAATGAGGTAAGAAAATTGGGTTCACACTAACTAACTGAAATTACAAGTGGGCTGAGCCAAAAAAAAAAATCGACGGGAAACGTATAAAAGATAAAAAAAAAAAAAAAACAAGCTGAAATAATAGAGGCTCCAATCGAAGGGACAATACTGGATCGTCACAAACTAAAATGGAGTCGAATTCGGCAAAGCTTGTAGATCACAACTTTTGTGTCAGTCCGATTAAGGTAGTAGGTATTTTGAGAGAGATGAGAGACTAGATTAGATTGCCCTAAGAAATGAAATCGGACCCAAGCAAAATAAGTCAGGTGTATTGGTGTGATTATCACAATGATCGCGGCCACATGACTATATAGTGTAGGCATTGCAACTTGAGGTGGCTCATATCCTCAAATAAGGATATCTTCAGGAGCTTCTCAGCGACAAAAAGAAGTAAAATTTCTTTAAAAAATTGAAACAACGAAGGACCTCCCCGAGTGTCGTCACCCAGGCGCATAGTTAATGCCATCTTCGGAGGTTTAAAAGTTAGTGAAATTACATATACATTAGCAAAAATATATACTAAGGTATTTGTCACGTACGAAAAACAAAGCCGCGAAAGTATTCTATGTGACTGATCCATGCAACTCTATGAATATCATCTAACCAAGGGTTGTAAAGGAGATCACACTACAAGAAGCGTGTGAATTACCTGGGAATTTTTTCTGCAGGAAGTTTCCACGGATTTTCATGCGAAAATTTAAAATTCCTAAGTTGATGAATATTTTATCTGCGAAAAATATTTTTTCAGGAAAATTCCCATGTAATTTTGGTGCCACTTTGCGCCAAAATATTACCTGGGGAATTATTTGGAAAAATTATCTGCAAGTACCATTTTTATAGGTAAATCGCAAGTAAATAAATAATAATAAATTCTTTTGTTGTTTCGTAGGAAACTCCCTAGGTAAAGCTACCTACGGATTTAGCTATGGATAATTACTAGGGAATTTACTTGGAAATTTTCTTACTTGGAGAATTACCTGGGGATTATTGGTGTGCGAAATTATCTGGGGATTTATTCCTTAGGCTTTTTCTTGAGATTTTCTTACATGGGGAATTACTTGTGAATTTTATAGTTGCGGATTAAGATACGATTGTTTCTTTAGGAATTTACTTGGGGATTTTTATACTTGGGGATCTATCTAGGGATATTTCGTCGTTACATTTTAGTTGTGAAATTTTCTTGGGATTTTCTTGCTTGAAAAATTACTTGGGGATGTTTGCTCTATAGATTCCTTTTTCAATTCAAATCATTTATTATGTAATAATTTCACTATAATAAGTTCTTGAAAAGAAAAGGTTTAAAGTAATAATTTTGACACAATTATTGATAAAATCATCATATTTAATTAATCTATTTAATGATGACAATGCCATGACATATTTATCAATATTTAAAGCTAAATATAGTTACTAATCCAATAATAATATAATTATCATAATTCTAATTAATGTTAAAAAAAGAATTAAATATGAAGAATTTAAATTAAAAATAAAATAATTAAAATAATTAATTGTTCTTGCCCAGCTTGTTAGGAGTTGAGGCATATCAAATTTAAATCTAATTAGTGTTGAACTAATATCACTAGAACATAAACTAAATTGTGTATTATTGATTTAACGTAAGTATACTTTTTAAGTAGAAAAATATACAGTTACATTTATAATTAACGATTAACTTATAAGTGAGACTTACGTATTGAGTGATCTTCTAATTTAAGTATAGCAAATATTATAAATGAGACTTAAGGATTGAGTGATCTTCTAACTTGTTTTCAAACGTACTCTCTTGATTAACTTATAATATTATTGAAGTAATTTAATCTTGTGCTCGTGGTTAAAATTGACAAAATAATTTTTACCCGTTACTTAATTATGTACAGTGTGTTTAACTCTTATTTAGATGAATTATTATATAAAGGTTTAATGCATTATTCAAGGTATTTAAATGTCTCATTATCATTTTGTTCCTTATTTGAGACTTCTAATTCCCAAAATTGTATTCTTGTTCTTTTTCTTGAAAGAAAAGAAAATTTATCAACAATCAATTAATTCTTAAAGAAATGATCGTAAATCAATCCCCCTAGTTATAGTTGAAGAATTGTTTGGCTCAAAAGTTAACGATGTACTTTGTAAGCTATAAAACAATCAAAAAAAAGAGAAGGGGTAAATCGTAATCAAATATAATAAGCCTAGAGATGCAAAGATGATAATATTGTTGTAGATCTAGTCTTGCAAAGTGACAATGTATGTTAATAAGATATTTTCGTCAGAAGTAGTGATATAGAGAGAGAAAGACAGAAAATGAGAGAGTTGTATTAGATCAGATGCCCCCTTTTACAATGTGGAGGTCTCCTTTATATAATAGGAGACCTTCCTCGAAAGAATCAAAAAGTTACAGAGATAGGCAACGTCTCCCTAGTGTAGACGCTGAGTTCTAAACGACGTCGCTTTGGTCTTCACGGCCGAGTCGTACCCGCTACGTTGGTCGGCGTACACTCATTGGGCGTACCCATGGCGTAGATATACTGAGGGTCAAATTTGACCCTATACAGTTAGTCCCTCCGCTCGTTGGAGACGCGTTTGGTTGGCGTCTTCGGCGGGCGGAAATGCAAACCTCGTCTTAGGTGAATTTGACCTCGACCGGGGGCAGCAATATGAATGAAGTGAAACATATGACGTTGTTGAGTCGCTGACGCGTGGCTTCCTTTTTGGAATGATGTCATCGCCTGTATGCATCATCATTATGTTTGCCCCCGAGGCGGTTCAGAGGATGAAGTGACGTTTTGGTTTCCGGCGCACGTTTGAATCATGACTCTTCGATTTTTGTGCAATTTATCCTTATAAGTATGAGAAAGGTTTGATCTGATTCCACTTTCAAATCCTCTGAAAAGTGTTTTCTGATACATCCCTTTGCCTTTCTTTCCTATAACTGTTATTTCGTGAAGGACTTTCCCACATCTGTTGAAATCACACTTCCTTTTGTCAGTGCTTCATTTCTCAAGTAGTATTATCATGGCAAAACGCGGAAAAAATAATAAAAAGGTCAAGGATAATGTCCCGTCTAGGGTTCCGCCATCTTCTGGTGGCGTTCAATACATACAAAATGTACTAGCACAAGAAGTTGGAATTAAACCATTCCTATAATCAAGATAAATTATATCTAATCTTGTGCTACAACCATTCCGATGGTTTGTCCAATTCCATCATTAGATTGTGAACATAAACTTTATGACTTATAAGAACCGATGATTAAATCTTTCGTGTATAAGCTAAACTCTATAAACTAAATCAACTACTGTAAAAGCAATTGACACACAAACAAATACATGAT